>NC_057810.1:108170177-108213431 GCF_018294505.1 Triticum aestivum
TTTATATCTGAAAATTATGCTCGTTTGCATAACGTTGCATTCTGTGACTTGCCATCCACTATGGAAATCTCTACCCCTGGGTCTAGATGGCAGACCTCTAGGGTAAGTTATGGAAATGAAATCCAAGTCGACAGACTTGTTTTTCTCGCATCTTTGATAGCCCTTAAATCTTCAGATATTAATATCATTTTGGGTATGGACTGGATGTCAGCTCATCAAGCCAAAATTGATTGCTTCTCTAGGACTGTTCAACTCACCCACCCTTCGGGAAAGATAGTCAATGTCTTGACTCGAATAGCCAAGCGGCAGTTATATTCTCTTAACGCCAGCCCTTTGCCAGACCTTGAGGACGTCCCGGTAGTCCGTGACTTTCCGGATGTCTTTCCAGAGGAATTGCCAGGTGTTCCACCTGACAGGGATGTTGAGTTCGTAATAGACCTCATTCCAGGAACCGTTCCGATTTCTAGAAGGCCTTATAAGATGGCACCCTTAGAACTAGCCGAGCTTAAGAAACAACTCGACGAATCCTTGAAAAAGGGTTTCATCCGACCTAGCTCATCTCCGTGGGCTTGCCCCGTCCTATTCGTTAAGAAAAAGGATGGTACGGATCGAATGGTTGTAGATTACCGACCTGTCAATTTGGTCACAATCAAGAACAAATATCCACTTCCCAGGATCAACGACCTGTATGATCAGCTCGCTGGATCTTCAGTTTTCTCTAAGATGGATTTGAGGTTGGGCTACCATCAAATCAAAATCAGAAACGGGGACATTCCTAAAACGGCCTTTGTTACTCGTTATGGCCAATACGAGTACACCGTCATGTCCTTCGGTTTAACCAACGCTCCAGCCACCTTTTCTCGGTTAATGAACTCAATCTTCATGGAGTATTTGGATAAATTCGTCGTAGTTTATCTCGATGATATACTCATCTACTCCAAGAACGAGGAAGAACATGCCGAACATCTAAGACTAGTGTTGCAAAAACTTCGAGAGCATCGCCTTTATGCCAAATTTTCTAAATGTGAATTCTGGTTGCCAGAAGTAACCTATCTGGGTCATGTAATATCTGGTAAAGGTATTGCTGTTAACCCTGAGCGAGTTCAAGCCGTCCTTGATTGGACTCCACCCGAATCGGTCAAGCAAGTTCGGAGTTTTCTGGGCTTAGCGAGCTATTGCCGTCGCTTTGTCGAGAACTTCTCCAAAGTTGCTAAACCTCTAACCGAACTCCTCAAGAAAGATAAGAAGTTCGAATGGACTCCACAATGTGAGCACAGTTTTCAGGAACTGAAAAGACGCCTGACTTCTGCTCCTGTGTTGGTACCACCAGACTTCTCCAAAGACTTTGTTATCTACTGCGACGCCTCGCGACAAGGACTAGGTTGCATTCTCATGCAAGATCGACACGTAATTGCTTACGCTTCACGGCAATTGCACCCACATGAGGAGAATTACCCTACTCATGATCTAGAACTTGCAGCCGTAGTCTATGCACTTAAGACCTGGCGACATTACCTCCTCGGTAATCGTTGCGAAATATTCACTGATCACCAAAGTCTGAAGTACATTTTCACCCAACCGGATTTGAATCTCAGGCAGAGACGTTGGGTTGAATTGATCACAGACTTCGACTTAGGAATAACCTATACCCCAGGGAAAGCCAACGTCATGGCTGATGCGCTAAGTCGTAAATCTTATTGTAACAATCTGATGTTACAACAAAGTCAACCGCTTCTCCATGAGGAATTTCGAAAGCTTAACCTTCACATTGTACCTCAAGGTTTTCTTTCCACCTTGGTGGCAAAACCTACCCTTACGGATCAAATTATCAAAGCACAGAAGGTAGATCCGGGAATCTCCCGCATCAAGAGGAACATTCAGAAAGGAATTGCGGGTTGTTTCTCCATTGATGATCAAGGAGTCGTATACTTCGGGAATCGACTAGTAGTTCCCAAAGTGCGCAACCTAAGGCGTTTGATCCTTAAGGAAGCTCATGAATCTCCTCTCACCATTCATCCCGGTGGTACTAAAATGTATCAGGATCTACGCCAGAGGTTCTGGTGGACTAGGATGAAGAGAGAAATCGCTCAGTATATTGCTAATTGCGACGTCTGTCGTCGTGTAAAAGCAGAGCATCAACGGCCTGCTGGCACCCTTCAACCATTAGCTATTCCTGAATGGAAATGGGATAAAATTGGTATGGATTTCATTACCGGTTTTCCCAGGACCAAAAGAGGGAATAATGCTACTTTCGTCGTGGTCGATCGTCTTTCCAAAGTAGCTCATTTCTTACCTGTTCGTGAGAGTATAACCGCTAGTCAGCTGGCAGACTTATACATCTCCCGAATAGTGTCCCTCCATGGTGTTCCTTTGGAAATCAATTCGGATCGAGGAAGTCTTTTCACCTCTCGATTTTGGGAAAGTTTCCAAAATGCTATGGGAACCCGTCTCTCCTTTAGCACCGCTTTCCACCCTCAGTCAAGTGGTCAAGTGGAACGCGTCAATCAGATTCTAGAAGACATGCTTCGAGCCTCCGTTATCTCTTTCGGAATGGATTGGGAGAAGTGCCTTCCATTTGCCGAATTCGCTTACAACAACAGCTATCAGTCTAGCTTGGGTAAAGCCCCTTTTGAAGTTCTCTATGGACGACGATGTCGAACACCCCTTAACTGGTCAGAGACCGGGGAAAGACAATTCTTTGGCCCGGATATGATTCAGGAAGCAGAAGAACAAGTTCGTATCGTTCGTGAAAAGTTGAAAACAGCCCAATCCCGTCAAAAGAGTCAATATGACCGAAAACATAAGGCTATGACTTTCGAGGTTGACGAGAAGGCTTATCTTCGGGTCACCCCTCTGAAGGGAACCCATCGCTTCGGTATCAAAGGCAAGTTGGCTCCTCGTTACATTGGACCTTTTCGCATTCTTGCCAAACGAGGAGAAGTTGCCTACCAATTGGAACTACCTCCGCACCTCTCCAGAGTTCACGATGTCTTCCACGTTTCTCAACTCAGGCGTTGCTTCTCGGATCCTATCCGTGAAGTGGACCACGAAACGCTTGATCTCCAAGATAATCTTACATATCGAGAGTACCCCATTCGTATCCTCGATCAAGCCGAACGTACCACGCGACGTCATAATATCAAGTTTCTCAAGGTTCAATGGTCGCACCATTCTAAAGATGAAGCAACTTGGGAAAGGGAGGATCGTCTTCGACTTGAATATCCTGCCTTCTTCTCGGAGGAACCCAAATCTCGGGACGAGATTCTTTTGAGTGGGGGTGAGTTGTCACACCCTAGCTAGTCATGCATTAGAGTGTTGCATCATGTTTACTTTTTCATCAGAAACTTGAAATGGGGATGACAGAACCCCCAGTCCCCTCTGAAAACCAACTAGGGTTTACTAAAATAATTTTCAATGAACCTGAAATGCCCTTCTAAAATGTCCATCATTTTAGCCTTGGTTCAGAACCTCTGACAAAAGTGGTGCACATTTTCCTAGGCCATCATAGGGTCTTTGAATTAAATCATAACTATTTGAATTTGGGCATTTAAAATAATATAAAATATTTAAATGTTCAAATATCCCCAAACTAAAATGTTTCATGCTGGAAATATTCCAACTATGGACCAGGAGTAGTTTGGTGATTTTTGGAGTTGACTAGGTATTTCATTTAATTCAACAAAGTTGCAGAATTATTAAATAAAACAGAAAATAGAAAAAAAAGGGAAAACCCTACCTGGCGCCACCGCAGCCCACTAGCCAGCCCACCTGCCGGCCCAGCCCAGCACCGCTCCAGCGAGCTGCTTCGGCCAGGCAGGCAGGCAGGTGCCCGACGGCGACCGCGGCGTGCGCCACGCACCTGCTCGCCGCCTCGCCGCTCCCCTCGCCAGGTGACGCCGTGGATCGGTCTCCCTCTCTCCTCTGAACCTCCCAGACACCCCCTCTCCTCTCCAGCTCCTCCCCCTCGCACGCCCCAGCCATGGCCGACGCCACCATCGCCGCACCACCGTCGTAGCCGTGCTCCCCGTCGTCTCCACGCCGTCTCACCGTGTCCAGGAGCTTCGCCGCCGTCCACTTCATCGAGCAGCCGAGCCCCGAGCGCTCGCAACGCCCGAGACCACCGCACCGACCTCGCCCGAGCTCACCGTCGCCGGAGATCCCCTTCAACGCCGACGTCGCTCCGGTCCATCTCCGACCGCACCAAGGACTCCGTCGCACTCACTGTGAGCTCAGCCATCTTCCCCTCCCTTCCGTTCTTGCTCCCGAGCCGTGTAGCTACCTCCCGAAGCTCAACCGCACCCACCGCTGTGGACCTCGTCGCCGACGTGCTCCCGGTCATCCTCCGGCCACAAGATGGTGTCCATCTTGCTCACCGCGTTCCACAGCACCTAGCTAGCCACTCCACGAGCCTCACCGAAGCCTCTAGCACCAAGTTCACCTCCGACCGAACCTCGGTGGCCGCCAAAGTCGTCGCCGGCGTCGACTCCGGCCACCCCGACCCCAACGGACTCCGCCAAGAGCCGCGGGTCGTCCTCAGCTTCACTCCGGTGGTCGCCACGTTCCATTTGGTGGCCGAAACGACCAAAACCACTATCGCCGCCGCACTGTTGGTCGCCGCCGGCCAGAACTCCGGCGAGCTGACGTGGCCTAGATGATTAACCACTAATCCACCACCCCCCTGACACTGACAGTGGGCCCCAGGGCTTAGTCAAAGCTAACCAGCCCCGGGTCAACGCGGGATTAGCCCCTGTGACACTGACGTGTGGACCCCACACGTCAGGTTTGACCCGAGCCAACCCTGTTGACCTGCTGATGTCACTGTGATGTCAGGCTGACGCAGTAAATGATATTTCTGGATTTAAATTAAATCAGGAAATTCCAGAATATTATTTAAACTTCAAAAATTCATAACTTTTATTCTGTAACTCCAAATTGGACAAATAATATATGAAAAATGATCAGAAAAATCCAATCTATCCATCTGTACTATTTTCATGCATGATCAAACAAGTTAACTTGAGGTTTCAATCAGAACAAGAAAAGGCACTTTAAAAGGCCATATTTGAATTTAGAAATTGAATCTTTGATTCAAATTTGCTCAAACACATCTGGTTTTAGTTGCATTAGCCCAACACACTCATATTGCCATGTTTCATGCATGCATCATATTGTTGCACATTGTTTGGTGATGCCTGTGTATCGTTATCCCTTGCGACAGGATCTGTCCCCGAGGAGTACCGAGATTACCCTAACGAAGAACCGTATCCGTGCAACGAACCATCAGGCAAGCAACCAACCATTTGATCATATCGATACAATCCCATGTTCTCGCTCCTGCTCTATTTTACTGCATTAAGACAACGCGATTCAAACTGCTGTGTACTGCGGTAGTTGAACCCATTTCCTCTGCATGACCTGTCATTGCCACAGTAACTAGATGAAACCCACTAGCATGTGTAGGAGTTGATTGAGCCATATGTATGTGTTGTTCCTACCTTGCTATGCCTGCTATGCTTAGAGTCGTGTCAGGTCTGGTTCATCTGGGTGATGGGCTAGAGTGAAATGATTATGTCGGTAATGAGAGTGATATGGTGAACACGATTTGGTAAAGGTATCGATGAGAGGCCATGTAGGAGTACATGGTGGGTTGTTTCATTGAAGCCGACCTTAAGCACCGAGATCTGTATGTGTGATTTAAGAATCAGCTACTACCATGCATTGGGCCCGAAACCAATGGACCCTCTCGACTTCTTATTCACCCTAGTTCTCCGTCCGGGAGTTGCAAGTAGTTTCTGGTGTTTGTAGCCTACTGGAGGCCGTGGACAGCGCTGACCGTAGGGGTGGGCTGTGATGCGGTAGGTACGTGGCCGGGTGTACCGAATACCCGTTAGGTATCTCGGGAACCTTGTTCACATCGTTCGGGGCCGTATGGGAAACCTCGGCCGGACTCCCTGCGGATGGAACCTGGATAGGCGATAAACCTGGACTGGAGACTTAGGTGATTAGGTAGGTCGTGGCCGACACCCACGTTGGGCTTCCGCTTGAAGGTTGCCGAGTACATGTCGTGTAAACGACGATAAGTGGTGAGAGCGTGTATGAAGAAGTACCCCCCTGCAGGGTTAACATGATCTATTCGAATAGCCGCGTCCGCGGTAAAGGACTACTTGGTTGCCTATACAGTTCATAGACAAGTAAATGGAAACTACTAAAAGCCTCAAGATAAGTGTGAGTGCCGAGGATGGCTCTTCCGTAGGAAGACGGAGGTGGATCCTCGGTAGTGTATTGAAGTGGTGAATAGTGGACTCGTGTGCGCAAAACTGTTTCAAATGGAGTATCGTAGGATAGTCTAGCCAAGAGTCAAAGCTGGCTTGCTGCAATAACTCCACCAACCCTTCTTGATACTATGCATGTATGTAGGATCTGATGTAAGTCTTGCTGAGTACCTTTGTACTCATGTTGCTATAATCTACATTTTACAGAAGACGCTGCAACCCCTTCTGATGGGTTCTATGTAGACGTTGACATCAACGAGTAGGCTAAAGACCCAGGTGGTGACCCTGAGCTTGTGAAGGACCACATAGTATAGTCAGGCTTCCAAGCCTCTTTTATTTTACTAGTTGTCTGTACTCAGACAAGTTACTTCCGCTGTTGGCTTGTATGATTGTATAACTTGTATGTTGGGTCGTGAGACCCGTACCTTTGTGTGTATGTTATGTATGGCTCACTGAGCCTTAAATAAAGTACTTGTGTCGTAGAGTCATGTTGTGATGCTTCGTTGTATTTGCACATATCGAGCATATTGTGTGTATGATTGAAATGCTTGATATGTGTGGGATCTGACCATCTAGTTGTTTATCTTTAGTAGCCTCTCTTACCGGGAAATGTCTCCTAGTGTTACCGCTGAGCCATGATAGCTTGCTACTGCTCTGGAACACTTAGGCTGGCCGGCATGTGTCCTTCTTCGTTCCTGTGTCTGTCCCTTCGGGGAAATGTCACGCTTTGAGTACCGGAGTCCTGTTAGCCCGCTACAGCCCGGTTTACCGGAGTCCTGCTAGCCCAGTGCTACAGCCCGGACCCACTTGCTGATGACCGACACGTTCGAAGCTGGGTCATGGATGCCTGTCCCTGTAAGTCTGTGCCACTTTGGGTTTACGACTAGTCATGTCAGCCCGGGCTCTTTATCATATGGATGCTAGCGCCACTATCATATACGTGAGCCAAAAGGCGCAAACGGTCCCGGGAAAAAGGTAAGACGACACCCGTGGGAATACCGTGCGTGAGGCCGCAAAGTGATATGAGGTGTTACCAGCTAGATCGATGTGACATCGAGTCGGGGTCCTGACACCGGGTCACACATATTAAGTCTCAAGCACTTTACAAGTAAAGATACTTGACACTTAGGGGCTAATGTGTATTGCAAATTTAAAACTATCATGTTATAACCGGGTTAAATATATTCTCTTTGAACTGGCTAAACTAACAAGTAAAGAAGATTTCTAAGTCTACAGCATATTTATTCATAAGCAGTACACTTGGGGGCTGGTACAGTATGTAAGATTCAGGTAAAAAGTATAAGTTATACCTCCGATTTGTGCTATATTTGTTTTACCATGTCAATTTCCAGGTCACGGCTATTATGCACTTGATGCAGATAGCCCGAGACTATATCACCAATGCTTAAGTGAGTATAATCAGTAATCTCCTGCTTGGCTTTTCGGTGTTCGACAAGTTCTTCCTTGGCAGTACATTTGGCAAGGATGGTAGGCTGCCCTAGTTCAACAAACTGAGACCTCACAATCTCAACTTCCGGTTCATTTGTCTTGACCGGGCTAGGAGTCTCCGGGTCATTTGTGTTGAGAGTATCTTCAGCGGGCGGATCAGAGGTTGGCACTGGAATATCAGAAGCCGGATCAGGCGGCGGCTGATGGGTAGAGCTGTCTGGAGCAGATGCATTAATCACCGGTTCGGTCACGATCCGGTCTTGCAACGGCTTATTTTTCTTTGCCCTCTTGTTGGGTTTCACTTGCATGCTGTTAACAAAGGCAGAAGGATGAATACGCAAGCATGGGTAAAGTAAAATTCAAGGTACATAAGGTTACGTTACCCGGGAGCAGTTTTGAAAGCCGGCATGTTTGACCGCATGGATTCACCGGAAGAAGGAGAGGTATCCTGATAATTGGAGTCAGACGAATTGAGAGGATGACGAATTAAGCCCGCTAAAGGTGAAACAGAACGTAAATCGGAGATAACCTCAGTCCGACGCTTCCTGGTTATGTCAGGTAATCCGGAGGAGAGTTTCGCATCCTTGTTGTTCCGGGTCTGCCTCCGGTTCTCAAGCTGTTGTTGCTTCAAAATAAATTGAGGATCTTGATAAGCAAGAGCATCTGAAAATCTTACTTTCCGGGTCAACCTTCAGATCTTTTGCTTTGGCAAAGGCTCTGAATCAGAGGAGATTATAGTTACCTCTTCATTGGCTGCTCGACTGTTCCCCGTATCCTCCTGAAGGGATAGAATGTCAGACACGTAATAACAAGGGAATTAAGAAAATTTAAATATTACCTCTTCATCATCCGAAGAACTATCATCCAATTTGAGTAAGTCGGAGGCATTGGGTTTCTTCTTCTTTGAAGTTCCCGTCTTGGTGGCTTTCCTTTCGGCTTTCTTAGTTGCCCTGGCTTGTTTTGCAGCCTCATGGTCATATTTGACCTTCCAGAAGTTATCATCGGCCTGTGGAAAAGGATAAGGAATTATGAGTACCAAAAAAGGTATAATATAGCAAAGAGTATTTATTAAGATTGATAACTTACTGCAGGGGCCGGGTTCTTCTTGCAAAAGGGAAGTAAGCCGAAGGTGTTACTTGTCACAGTGCCCTCCTTCGGCAGTGACTGGGTCGTAGCCTCCACCACATCATCTGGCAAGTCGTCAGGACTATGGCGTAACGGGTCATCCTTTTTGCCTGTATAGGCACACATTAAGCCGGAACGGCGGCTTAATGGAAGTACTCGCCAAGTGACCCAGACTCGGACCAGATCGATGCCGTTTAAACCGTTTCCCAAGAGAGCTTTGATCTTCTTGATGGTGGGATTGAGAGGCAGACGTTCAACGGCCGTTAGTTTGTCTGGTAGAGGATGGTTGGACTCAAGGCGCAGGGCGCAAAAGACGGGGAGAGGCTTCTCATCAACCGGAGAAGTGTCCTGACAGTAGAACCACGTTTGGTTCCAAGATTTTGGGTGACTCGGCAGTTCATCATAAGGAAAAAGGCAGTCTCTCCATCGCTGGATCGAGATGCCGCCAAGCTCAAGACTGGGCCCGTTGGCACATTCATTTTGCCGGTTCATATAGAAAAGTTCCCTGAACAATAGAAGACTTGGCTCCTCTCCCAGGTACACCTCGCAGAAGACTTGGAAATTGCAAATATTTGACACAGAATTGGGTCCGATGTCTTGAGGTCTAAGGTCAAAAAAATTCAAAACTTCCCTGAAGAATTTTGAACCGGGAGGGGCAAATCCCCGGCTCATGTGATCCGTAAAAACTATCACCTCCCCTTCTTTGGGTTGAGGCTTCTCTTCAGATGGGTCAGGGACACGATAAGACATGACCTCCCTTTTTGGTAGGTGGCCAGATTTCACGAACTCAGCCAGTTTACTCTTGGTAACTATGGATGGGACCCAATTGCAGGTTACAGGGGCCTTGGCCGCCTTAGGAGCCATGACAACAGTTGGCCTATGACAAAATAAGAAGATCCGGTTCAATTTTAACCAGGGAGAAAAATCCTAATTATTCAAGGTGGCGGCTTAAGGAGAGGCCTAATGATATAAGGATGACTGTGCAACAATATATAAGCCGCTACAAGTATCAAGAGCAGTTTAAAATTCTTCAGGTCATGAGGAGCAACTAAGGTTATGTGTCATTTATTTAAGCCGGACACCTCGACAGTTGTGTTTAAGGGCATTTACCAGAAGAAGTTTTCCGGGTGATAAAACAAGTTTCACAGATGACAGCTATTATTCTGGATCAAATTATTGCTCTGAAAAGAAAATTTTCTAGACCTAAAAATAGGGCAGAGGAGTTCATACACTCGAAGAGGGTTTCCAAACAAGGGAAATGATATCTGTTTCTATGCAAGATAAACACAACCAATTACCGCAGCAGTTCTACGTAGTTTTTACGATCTAAACATGGCATTGGAGGTAAAAACTAGCGAGGGTTTGCGTCGGGCGGTGATGAACGCCGACGAACTCAACAAAGTTCCAATGCAGATCTAAGAAAGGGAAGGAGAGGAACTCACGGATGTGGACGAGCTGCGGAGGTTTGCCGTCGATTTCTGGTCAGAGTCAGGTTGATGCAGCGGCCTGAGTCAGCGAAGACGAGGGGTTCGACGGCGGCGGTGGCGGAGCTCGAGAGGAAGCAAGAGGAAGAAGACGACTGAAAGAGGGAGGAGTGGAAGACCTAAGTCGCGCCTATTTATAGGGAGAGGATAACTAAGACGACGCCGGAAACGAGGAGATAAGAGTCATTATCTAGCGGCCCCGACACCTCGATTTTTGGAACAGTCAATAAAGCAGAGATCCGTTGAAGGATACGATGGAATAGAAAAGGAATTTAAGAGAGGATGACGTCACACCGGGTTAACGCGGATCCAGAAGATGATGTCATGGTGGGTTAAATAAAACCTTCTGCACAGTCAGAAGACTGAAATTTTATTCTTTAAATGTATTTTAAGATTGACATGAACAGGTTCCAATCAATCTGGGGCCTAATGTTGGGGATATAACTATTCGTGTAAACCTCCCAGGAGGGGCTGGGTTACGCAAAGAAGACTCAAGCCCAAGACCAAGCATGAAGACGGTGGTTTAATAGGGGGCTTAAGCCCACATGCGACTTAAGGCCCGTTGTAGTAAACCGCCGTAATGGCATGACTTGTATAATAAGGTAGATTTAACTAGTCACCGAGCCGGACACTGTTATAAGTCGGCCGGGTCTCTGTAGCCCACAGGGCATCAACCCGTGTATATAAGGGGATGACCTACTGGTGGCTTAGGGCAAGAAACAACTCATCGAGAACCGGGCATAGCGTATCTCGCTCCCTGGTCATCGAAACATCAATACCAACCCAACTAGACGTAGGCCTTACCTTCATTGTAAGGGGCCGAACTAGTATAAACCCTCTCGTGTCCTTTATCCCGATTAACCCCTTCAAGCTTCCTAGTTGCGATGGCTCCACGACTAAGTCCTTTCACGAGGACATCTTACATGACAATTGCATGACAGGATCCATGTATGAAAACAAAGTGTGGACTTTGGAAGAACTACTTGATGGTCGTAAGGTTGTTGGGTACAGATGGATTTCAAAAAGAAGACAAACAATGATGGTAATAGTCACCATTAAGAAAGCTCGACTTGTCGCTAAGATATTTTTCGACAAGTTCAAGGAGTTGACCACAATGAGACTTTCTCAATCGTAGCGATGCTAAGAGTCTGTTGAAATTGTATTAGCGGTTACTGGATTATTTACGAAATCTTGCAGATAGGATGTCAAAACATTGTTTCCTCGACGATTTTCTTGAGGAAAGGTTGTATGTGATACAACCAGAAGGTTTTGTCAATCCTGAAAAATGCTAACAAGTATGCAAAGCTCCATCAATCCTTCTAAGGACTGGAGTAAGCATCTCGGAGTTGGAATATACGCTTTGATGAGATGATCAAAGATTTTGGGTTTATACAAAGTTTATGAGAAACTTGTATTTCCAAAGAAGTAAGTGGGAGCACTATAGAATTTCTGATGAGTATATGTTGTTGACATATTATCAGAAATGATGTAGAGTTTCTGGAAAGCATATAGGGTTATTTGAAAAGTATTTTTCAATGGAAAACCTGGATTAAGCTACTTGAACATTGAGCATCAAGATCTATAAGGATAGATCAAAAATGCTTAATAGTACTTTCAAACGAACACATACCGTGACAAGATTTTGAAGGAGTTCAAAATAGATCGGCAAAGAAGGAGTTCTTGCCTGTGTTATAAGGTGTGAGTATTGAGTAAGACTCAAGACCTGACCATGGCAGAATAGAGAGAAAGGACAAAGGTCGTCCCCTATGCTTTAGACGTAGTCTCTACAGTATGCTATGCTGTGTACCGCGCCTGAAGTGTGCCTTGCCATGAGTCAGTCAAGGGGTACAAGAGTCATCCGGGAATGGATCACAGGACAGCGGTCAAAGTTATCCTTGGTAACTAGTGGACTGAGGAATTTTGTCGATTATGGAGGTGGTAAAAGAGTTTGTCGTAAAGGGTTACGCCGATGCAAACTTTGACACTAATCCGGATTATTCTGAGTAGTAAATCGGATTCGTATAGTAGAATAGTTATTTGGAATAGCTCCAAATAGCGCGTGATAGCTGCATCTACAAGATGACATAGAGATTTGTAAAGCACACACGGATCTGAAAGGTTCAGACCCGTTGACTAATAACCTCTCTCACAAGCGAGATAAGATCAAACCCCATGGGTGTTAGATTCATTACAATCACATAGTGATGTGAACTAGATTATTGACTCTAGTGCAAGTGGGAGACTGTTGGAAATATTCCCTAGAGGCAATAATAAAATGGTTATTATTGTATTTCCTTGTTCATGATAATTGTCTATTGTTCATGCTATAATTGTATTAACTAGAAACCGTAATACACATGTGAATACATAGACCACAACAAGTCCCTAGTGAGCCTCTAGTTGAGTAGCTCGTTGATCAATAGATGGTTATGGTTTCCTGACCATGGACATTGTATGTCATTGATAACGGGATCACATCATTAGGAGAATGATGTGATGGACAAGACCCAATCCTAAGCATAGCACAAGATCGTGTAGTTCGTTTGCTAAGAGCTTTTCTAATGTCAAGTATCATTTCCTTAGACCATGAGATTGTGCAACTCCCAGATACCGTAGGAATTCTTTGGGTGTACCAAACGTCACAACGTAACTGGGTGGCTATAAAGGTGCACTGCGGGTATCTCCGAAAGTGTCTGTTGGGTTGGCACGAATCGAGACTGGGATTTGTCACTCCGTGTGACGGAGAGGTATCTTTGGGCCCACTCGGTAATGCATCATCATAATGAGCTCAATGTGACTAAGTAGTTAGTCATGGGATCATGCATTATGGAACGAGTAAAGTGACTTGCCGGTAACGAGATTGAACGAGGTATTGGGATACCGACGATCGAATCCCGGGCAAGTAACGTACCGATTGACAAAGGGAATTGTATACGGGATTGCTTGAATCCTTGATATCGTGGTTCATCCAATGAGATCATTGTGGAACATGTGGGAGCCAACATGGGTATCCAGATCCCACTGTTGGTTATTGGCCAGAGAGTTGTCTCGGTCATGTCTGCATGATTCCCGAACCCGTAGGGTCTACACACTTAAGGTTCGATGACACTAGAGTTCTTATGGGAATTAGTGTGCAGTTACCGAATGTTGTTCGGAGTCTCAGATGAGATCCCGGACATCACGAGGAGTTCTAGAATGGTCCGGAGGTAAAGATTTATATCTGGGAAGTCCTATTTTGGCCACCAGAAAATGTTCAGGATTTTTCGGTATTGTACTGGGAAGGTTCTAGAAGGTTCCGGAGTGGGGCCCACCTGCATGGGGGGGCCCACATGAACATGGGTAGTGGGGGCAGGGCCCCACACCCCTGGTCAAGGCGCACCAAGATCCCCCATTAGAAGGAATAAGATCATATCCCGAGGGGATAAGATCAAGATCCCTAAGAAAGGGGGATAACAATCGGTGGGGAAGGAAATGATGGGATTTCTTTCCTCCCACCTTTGCCAACGCCCCAATGGACTTGGAGGGCAAGAAACCAGCCCCCTCCACTCCTATATATAGCGGGGAGGCGCATGGGAGCTTCACCCCTTCCCCTGGAGCAGCCCTCTCCCTCCCCTACACCTCCTCCTCCATAGTAGTGCTTGGCGAAGCCCTGCCGGAGAACTGCGAGCTCCACCACCATGTCGTCGTGCTGCCGGAGCTCTCCCTCTACTTCTCCTCTCCCCTTGATGGATCAAGAAGGAGGAGACGTCCCCAGGTTGTATGTGTGTTGAATGCAGAGGCGCCGTTGTTCGGTGCTTAGATCGGAATCAACCATGATCAGAATCGCTACGAGTACGACTCCTTCATCCACGTTCTTGTAACACTTCCACATCGCGATCTTCAAGGGTATGAAGATGCACTCCCCTCTCTCTCGTTGCTAGTCTCTCCATAGATTGATCTTGGTGATGCATAGAAAATTTTGAATTTGTGCCACGTTCACCAACAGTTCCATGCCGCCGGCTTCTTCTCGTGCACGTCCTCCATGGCCTCCTCCTTGACGATGGCGTCAAGCTCTGGGATGGATACATCGCCGGCCACGGAGAGGGCCATCATCTCCTCGAGGCCTTGCCAATGGCGCTCGTCATGGGTGCGGGCGGAGTCCTTCATCACCAGCCTCATGAGCTCCTCCTCCTCTTCGGCGGTCATCAGAGCATGTGGTGGCGGGGACGGCGACGACAAAGGAGTGGGCGTGAGGCCGTGAACCAACCTACGCCCGCATGGCTAGGACGGGCTTGGAGAGCCCCCGCGGCGGGCTTGGAGCATGTCCGGCAAAGAAGGATTGCCGCCACAGATCGTGCTCGTCGTGGGACCATGTATCCAACAGCGGGGAGTCCATGATGTACCTCGCGTCGTGGAAGAGGTTTGGCGGCAGGCAGGCGCGGCGGCGGTAGATCTCCTCGCGGCAGGCATTGCTGCTCACCGGGATCGGTGGAATGGGCACCCGATCGTGGAGAGATGCTAGTTATTTGGGAGGTGCACCATCGCTCCACGCCAACGGCTTGCCTGTCTCCCAATGACGTTTGCTTATCCCCGCCTTGACATACGTCCGCATGAGAGGAGTGTTGGGGAACATAGCAGAAATTCAAAATTTTCCTACGTGTCACCAAGATCTATCTATGGAGAAACCAGCAACAAGGGGAAGGAGAGTGCATCTACATACCCTTGTAGATCGCTAAGCGGAAGCGTTCAAGAGAATGGGGTTGAAGGAGAGTGCATCTACATACCCTTGTACAACCCGGTGACGTCTCCCATGCCTTGATCCAGCAAGGAGAGAGGGAGAGGTTGGGGAAGACTCCATCCAGCAGCAGCACAACGGCGTGGTGGTGGTGGAGGAGCGTGGCAATCCTGCAGGGCTTCGCCAAGCACCGCGGGAGAAGAGGAGAACTTGGGAGACGGGGAGGGCTGCGCCAGAACTTGGGTGCAGCTCCCATGCGCCTCCCCACTATATATAGGGGTGGAGGGGGCTTATTTCTTGCCCTCCAAGTCCATTGGGGCGTTGGCAAAGGTGGGAGGAAAGAAATCCCATCCTTTCCTTTCCCCACCGATTGTTATCCCCCATTTTTAGGGATCTTGATCTTATCCCTTCGGGATATGATCTTATTCCTTCTAAGGAAGGGTCTTGGTGCGCCTTGACCAAGGGTGTGGGGCCTTGCCCCCACTACCCACGTTCATGTGGGCCCCCCCCCCCATGCAGGTGGGCCCCACTCCGGAACCTTCTAGAACCTTCTCGGTACAATACCGAAAAATCCCGAACATTTTCCGGTGGCCAAAATAGGACTTCCCATATATAAATCTTTACCTCCGGACCATTCCGGAACTCCTCGTGATATCCGGGATCTCATCCGTGACTCCGAACAACATTCGGTAACCACATACAAAACTTCCTTTATAACCCTAGCGTCGTCGAACCTTAAGTGTGTAGACCCTACGGGTTCGGGAACCATGCAGACATGACCGAGACGTTCTACGGTCAATAACCAACAGCGGGATCTGGATACCCATGTTGGCTCCCACATGTTCCACGATGATCTCATCGGATGAACCACGATGTCAAGGACTCAATCGATCCCGTATACAATTCCCTTTGTCTAACGGTATTGTACTTGCCCGAGATTCGATCGTCGGTATACCGATACCTTGTTCAATCTCGTTACCGGCAAGTCTCTTTACTCGTTCCGTAACACATCATCCCGTGATCAAATCTTGGATCACATTGTGCACATTAAGATGATGTCCTACCGAGTGGGCCCAGAGATACCTCTCCGTCACACGGAGTGACAAATCCCAGTCTTGATTCGTGCCAACCCAACAGACACTTTCAGAGATACCTGTAGTGCACCTTTATAGCCACCCAGTTACGTTGTGACATTTGGTACACCCAAAGCATTCCTACGGTATCCGGGAGTTGCACAATCTCATGGTCTAAGGAAAAGATACTTGACGTTTGAAAAGCTTTAGCATACAAACTACACGATCTCTGTGCTAGGCTTAGGATTGGGTCTTGTCCATCACATCATTCTCCCAATGATGTGATCCCGTTATCAACGACATCCAATGTCCATGGTCAGGAAACCGTAACCATCTGTTGAGCAACGAGTTAGTCAACTAGAGGCTTACTAGGGACATGGTGTTGTCTATGTATCCACACATGTATCTAAGTTTCCTATTATAGCATGGATAATAAACGATTATCATGAACAAGGAAATATAATAATAACCAATTTATTATTGCCTCTAGGGCATATTTCCAACAGACTCCGACTTGCACTAGAGTCAACAATCTAGTTCACATCGCTATGTGATCAACACTCATAGGTCACATCTCCATGTGACCAACATCCAAGAGTTTACTAGTGTCACTAAACTAGTTCACATCATCATGTGATTAAGAATCAATGAGTTCTGGGGTTTGATCATGTTTTTCTTGTGAGAGAGGTTTTAGTCAACGGGTCTGCAACATTCAGATCCGTATGTACTTCGCAAATCTCTATGTCATATTGTAAATGCTGCTTCCACGCTCCACTTGGAGCTATTCCAAATGGTTACTCCATTATACGTATCCGGTATCTCTACTCAGAGCTATCCGGATAGGTGTTAAGCTTGCATCGATGCAACTCTTTATGTCGAACTCTTTATCACCTCCATAATCGAGAAACATATCCTTATTCCTCTAAGGATTATTTTGACCGCTATCTGGTGATCCACTCCTTGATCACCTTTGCACCCTCTTGCCAGATATGTAGCAAGGCACACATCAGGTGCAGTACACAGCATAGCATACTGTAGAGCCTACGTCTAAAGCATAGGGGACGACCTTCGTCCTTTCTCTCTATTCTGCTGTGGTCGAGCTTTAAGTCTTAACTTCGTACCTCACATCTCAGGCAAGAACTCCTTCTTTGACTGATCCATCTTGAACACCTTCAAGATCATGTCAAGGTATGTGCTCATTTGAAAGTACCATTTAGCATTTTTTTGATCTATCCTCATAGATCTTGATGCTCAATGTTCAAGTAGCTTAATCCATGTTTCTATTGAAGAAGACTTTTCAAATAACCCCATATGCTTTCCAGAAATTCTACATCATTTCTGATCAACAATATGTCAACAACATATACTCATCAGAAATTCTATAGTGTTCCCACAAACTTCTTTGGAAATACAAGTTTCTCATAAACTTTGTATAAGCCCAAAATCTTTGATCATCTCATCAAAGCGTACATTCCAACTCCGAGATGCTTACTCCAGTCCTTAGAAGGATCGCTGGAGCTAGCATACCTTTTAGCATCCTTAGGATCGACAAAACCTTTCTGATTGTATCACATACAACCTTTCCTTACGAAAACTGGTAAGGAAACTCGTTTTGACATCCATCTGCCAGATTTCATAAATGCAGCTTGTGCTAACATGATTCCGACGGACTTTAAGCATCACTACGGATGAGAAAATCTCATCGTAGTCAACTCCTTGAACTTGTGAAAAACTCTTCGCCACAAGTCGAGCTTCATAGATGGTGACATTACCATCCACGTCTATCTTCTTCTCAAAGATCCATTTATCTCAGTGGCTTGCCGATCATTGGGCAAGTCCACCAAAGTCCATGCTTTGTTCTGATACATGGATCCTATCTCGGATTTCATGGCTTCCAACCATTTGTTGGAATTTGGGCCCACCATCGCTTCTCCACAGCTCGTAGGTTCATTGTCTAGCAACATGACTTTCAAGACAGGATTACTGTACCATTCTAAAGTAGTACGCATCCTTGTCACCCTACGAGGTACGGTAGTGACTTGATCCGAAGATTTATGATCACTATCATAAGCTTCCACTTCAATTGGTGTAGGTGCCACAGGAACAACTTCCTGTGCCCTGCTACACACTGGTTAAAGTGATGGTTCAATAACCTCATCAAGTCTCCACCATCCTCCCACTCAACTTTTCGAGACAAACTTTTCCTCGAGAAAGGACCCGATTTAAGAAACAATCCCTATTGCTTTCGGATCTGAATTAGGAGGTATACCCAACCATTTTGGGTATTCTATGAAGATGCATTTATCCGTTTTGGGTTCGAGCTTATCAAACTGAAACTTTTCACATAAGCGTCACAGCCCCAAACTTTCAAGAAATGACAGCTTAGGTTTCTCTAAACCACAGTTCATACGCTGTCATCTCAACAGAATTACGTGGTGCCCTATTAACGTGAGTGCGGTTGTCTCTAATGCCTAACCCATGAACGACAGTGGTAATTCAATAGGGTGAAACTATGATGTTCGGACACACCATCACACTATGGTTTTCAGGCGGTATTAATTGTGAAACAATTTCCACAATGTCCTAATTGCGTGCCAAAGCTCGTAACTCAGATACTCATCTCTATGATCATATCATAGACATTTTATCCTCTTGTCACGATGATCTTTAACTTCACTCTGAAATTACTTGAACCATTCAATAATTCAGACTTGTGTTTCATCAAGTAAATATACTCAACATCTACTCGAATCATCTGTGAAGTAAAAACATAACGATATTCACTGCATGCCTCAACACTCATTGGACTACACACATCAAAGTGTGTTACTTCCAACAAGTTGCTATCTTGTTCCATTTTAGTCATCTTGCCCATGTGGTATGATTTGCATATCTCAAGTGATTCAAAATCAAGTGAGTCCAAACGATCCATCTGCATGGAGTTTCTTCATGCGTATACACCAATAGACATGGTTTGCATGTCTCAAACTTTTCAAAACGAGTGAGTCCAAAGATCCATCAACATGGAGCTTCTTCATGCGTTTTACACCATTATGACTTACATGGCAGTGCCACAAGTAAGTGGTACTATCATTACTATCTTATATCTTTTGGCATGAAAATGTGTATCACTACGATCTAGATTCAATAAACCATTCCTTATAGGTGTAAGACCATTGAAGCTATTATTCAAATAAATAGAGTAACCATTATTATCCTTAAATGAATAACCGTATTGCGACAGACATAATCCAACCATGCCTATGCTCAACGCAAACACCAAATAACAATTATTTAGGTTTAACACCAATCTCGATGGTAGAGGGAGCGTGCTATGCTTGATCTCATCAACCTTGGAAACACTTCCAACACATATCATCAGCTCACCTTTAGCTAGTCTCTGTTTATTCCGTAGCCTTTTATTTCGAGTTACTAACACTTAGCAACCGAACCGGTATCTAATACCCTGGTGCTACTAGGAGTACTAGTAAAGTACACATTAACATAATGTATATCCAATATACTTCTATCGACCTTGCCAGCCTTCTCATCTACCAAGTATCTAGGGTAATTCTGCTTCAGTGTCCGTTCCTCTCATTACAGAAGCACTTAGTCTCGGGTTTGGGTTCAACCTTGGGTTTCTTCACTAGAGCAGCAACTGTTTTTCCGTTTCATGAAGTATCCCTTGTCGCCCTTGCCCTGTTGGAAATATGCCCTAGAGGCAATAATAAAAGTATTATTATATTTCATTGTTCATGATAATTGTCTTGTATTCATGCTATAACTGTATTATCCGGAAATCGTAATACACGTGTGAATACTTAGACCACACTATGTCCCTGGTAAGCCTCTAGTTGACCAGCTCGTTGTGATCAACAGATAGTCATGGTTTCCCGACTATGGACATTGGATGTCGTTGATAACGGGATCACATCATTAGGAGAATGATGTGATGGAGAAGACCCAATCCTAAGCATAGCATAAAAGATCGTGTAGTTCGTTTTGCTAGAGCTTTGCAAGTGTCAAGTATCTCTTCCTTCAACCATGAGATCGTGTAACTCCCGGATACCGTAAGAGTGCCTTGGGTGTATCAAACGTCACAACGTAACTGGGTGACTATAAAGGTGCATTACAGGTATCTCCGAAAGTAGCTGTTGGGTTGACACGGATCGAGACTGGGTTTTGTCACTCCGTATGACGGAGAGGTATCTCTGGGCCCACTCGGTAATGCATCATCATATTGAGCTCTATGTGACCAAGGTGTTGGACACGGGATCATGCATTACGGTACGAGTAAAGTGACTTGCCGGAAACGAGACTGAACAAGGTATTGGGATACCGACGATCGAGTCTCGGGCAAGTAACGTACCGATTGACAAAGGGAATTGCATACAGGGTTTGATCGAATCCTCGACATAGTGGTTCATCCGATGACAACATCGAGGAGCATGTGGGAGCCATCATGGGTATCCAGATCCCGCTGATGGTTATTGACTGAGAGAGTCTCGGTCATGTCTGCATGTCTCCCGAACCCGTAGGGTCTACACACTTAAGGTTCAGTTGCGCTAGGGTTATAGGGATATGTATATGCAGTAACCCGAATGTTGTTCGGAGTCCCGGATGAGATCCCGGACGTCACGAGGAATTCCGGAATGGTCCGGAGGTAAAGATTTATATATGGGAAGTCCTGTTTCGGGCATCGGGACAAGTTTCGGGGTTATCGGTATTGTACCGGGACCACCGGAAGGGTCCCGGGGGTCCACCGGGTGGGTCCACCTGTCCCGGGGGGGCACATGGGCTGTGTGGGGGTGCACCTTGGCCTAATGGGCCAAGGGCACCAGCCCCACATAGGCCCATGCGCCTAGGGTTCAAGGGGGGCAAGAGTCCTAGGAGGGTAAGGCACCTCCTAGGTGCCTTGGGGGGAGGGAAAACCCCCCTTGGCCGCCGCACCCCCCTAGGAGATTTGATCTCCTAGGGCCGGCCACCCCCCCTTGGCACCCCTATATATAGTGGGGGAGAGGAGGGACTTCATACCTGAACGCCCTGGCCTTTGGTTGCCTCCTTCTCCCTCCCCAACACCTCCTCCACTTCCATAGTGCTTAGCGAAGCTCTGCCGGAGTACTGCTGCTCCATCAACACCACGCCGTCATGCTGCTGCTGGTGCCATCTCCCTCAACCTCTCCTCCCTTCCTTGCTGGATCAAGAAGGAGGAGACGTGGCTGTTCCGTACGTGTGTTGAACGCGGAGGTGCCGTCCGTTCGGCGCAGGTCATCGGTGATTTGGATCACGTCGAGTACGACTACATCATCACCTTGCAAGCTTCCGCACGCGATCTACAAGTGGTATGTAGATGAAAACTCTCTCCCTAGACTCGTTTCTTAGATGAACTCATAGATGGATCTTGGTGAAACCGTAGGAAAAATTTTAATTTTCTGCAACGTTCCCCAACAGTGGCATCATGAGCTAGGTCTATGCGTAGTTCTCTTTGCACGAGTAGAACACAACTTTGTTGCGGGCGTGGATTTTGTCATCTTACTTGCCTCTACTAGTCTTTTCTTGCTCAACGGTATTGTGGGATGAAGCGGCCCGGACCAACCTTACACGTACGCTTACGTGAGACCGGTTCCACCGATTGACATGCACTAGTTGCATAAGGTGGCTGGCGGGTGTCTGTCTCTCCCACCTTAGTTGGAGCGGAATCGATGAACATGGCCCTTATGAAGGGTAAATAGAAGTTGACAAAATCACGTTGTGGTGATTCGTAGGTAAGAAAACGTTCTTGCTAGAACCCAAATTGCAGCCACGTAAAAGATGCAACAACAATTAGAGGACGTCTAACTTGTTTTTGCAGCGATTGATCATGTGATGTGATATGGCCAGAGGTTGTGATGAATGATGAATTGTGATGTATGAGATCATGTTCTTTGTAATAGGATTCACGACTTGCATGTCGATGAGTATGACAACCGGCAGGAGCCATAGGAGTTGTCATTATTTTTTGTATGACCTGCGTGTCATTGAATAACGCCATGTAAACTACTTTACTTTATTGCTAAACGTTAGTCATAGAAGTAGAAGTAGTCGTTGGCGTGACAACTTCATGAAGACACGATGATGGAGATCATGGTGTCAAGCCGGTGACAAGATGATCATGGAGCCCCGAAGATGAAGATCAATGGAGCTATATGATATTGGCCATATCATGTCACAACTATATAATTGCATGTGATGTTTATTATGTATTATGCATCTTGTTTACTTAGGACGACGGTAGTAAATAAGATGATCCCTTATAAAATTTCAAGAAGTGTTCTCCCCTAACTGTGCACCGTTGCTACAGTTCGTCGTTTCTAAGCACCACGTGATGATCGGGTGTGATGGATTCTTACGTTCACATACAACGGGTGTAAGACAGTTTTACACAGCGAAAACACTTAGGGTTAACTTAACGAGCCTAGCATGTGCAGACATGGCCTCGGAACACGGAGACCGAAAGGTCGAACACGAATCGTATAGAAGATACGATCAACATGAAAATGTTCACCGACGATGACTAGTCCGTCTCACGTGATGATCGGACATGGGCTAGTCGACTCGGATCGTGTAACACTTAGATGACTAAAGGGATGTCTAATCTAAGTGGGAGTTCATAATTTGATTAGAACTTTATTATCATGAACTTAGTCTAAAACCTTTGCAAATATGTCTTGTAGATCAATGGCCAACGCTAATGTCAACATGAACTTCAACGCGTTCCTAGAGAAAACCAAGCTGAAAGATGATGGCAGCATCTATACGGACTGGGTCCGGAACCTGAGGATCATCCTCATAGCTGCCAGGAAACAATATGTCCTAAAGGACCGCTAGGTGACGCTCCCGTCCCAGAGAACCAAGACATTATGAATGCTTGGCAGTCTCGCGCTGATGATTACTCCCTCGTTCAGTGCGGCATGCTTTACAGCTTAGAACCGGGGCTCCAAAAGTGTTTTGAGCATCACGGAGCATATGAGATGTTCGAAGAGCTGAAACTAGTTTTTCAAGCTCATGCCCGGGTCGAGAGATATGATGTCTCCGACAAGTTCTACAGTTGTAAGATGGAGGAGAACAGTTCTGTCAGTGAGCACATCCTGAAGATGTCTGGGTTGCACAACCGTATGACCCAGCTGAACATTAACCTCCCAGATGAGGCGGTCATTGACAGAATCCTCCAGTCGCTCCCACCAAGCTACAAGAGCTTTGTGATGAACTACAACATGCAGGGAATGGAAAAGACCATTCCTGAAGTGTTCTCGATGCTGAAGTCAGCAGAGGCTGAAATCAAGAAAGAACATCAAGTGTTGATGGTCAATAAGACCACTAAGTTCAAGAAGGGCAAGGGTAAGAAGAACTTCAAGAAGGGCGGCAAAGATGTCGCCGCGCCTGGTAAGCCAGTTACCGGGAAGAAGTCAAAGAATGGACCCAAGCCTGAGACTGAGTGCTTTTATTGCAAGGGGAAGGGTCACTGGAAGCGGAACTGCCCCAAATACTTAGCGGATAAGAAGGCTGGCAACACCAAAGGTATATTTGATATACATGTGATTGATGTGTACCTTACCAGTACTCGTAGTAACTCCTGGGTATTTGATACCGGTGCCGTTGCTCATATTTGTAACTCACAGCAGGAGCTGCGGAATAAACAGAGACTGGCGAAGGACGAGGTGACGATGCGCGTCGGGAATGGTTCCAGAGTCGATGTGATCGCCGTCGGCACGCTGCCTCTACATTTACCTACGGGATTAGTTTTGAACCTTAATAATTGTTATTTAGTGCCAAGTTTGAGCATGAACATTGTATCTGGATCTCGTTTAATACGAGATGGCTACTCATTTAAGTCTGAGAATAATGGTTGTTCGATTTATATGAGAGATATGTTTTATGGTCATGCTCCGATGGTCAATGGTTTATTCTTAATGAATCTCGAGCGTAATATCACACATGTTCATAGTGTAGATGCCAAAAGATGTAAAGTTGATAATGATAGTCCCACATATTTGTGGCACTGCCGCCTTGGTCACATTGGTGTCAAGCGCATGAAGAAGCTCCATGCCGATGGACTTTTAGAGTCTCTTGATTATGAATCGTTTGACACGTGCGAACCATGCCTCTTAGGCAAAATGACCAAGACTCCGTTCTCCGGAACAATGGAGCGAGCAACCAACTTGTTGGAAATCATACATACCAATGTGTGCGGTCCAATGAGCGTTGAGGCTCGCGGAGGATATCGTTATGTTCTCACCCTCACAGATGACTTGAGTAGATATGGGTATGTCTACTTAATGAAACACAAGTCTGAGACCTTTGAAAAGTTCAAGGAATTTCAGAAAGAGGTGGAGAATCAACGTGACCGATAGATAAAATTCTTACGATCAGATCGTGGAGGAGAATACTTAAGTCACGAATTTGGTACACACTTAAAGAAATGTGGAATCGTTTCACAGCTCACGCCGCCTGGAACACCTCAGCGAAACGGTGTGTCCGAACGTCGTAATAGCACTCTATTGGATATGGTGCGGGCTATGATGTCTCTTACCGATTTACCGCTATCATTTTGGGGATACGCTCTAGAGACAGCTACATTCACTTTAAATAGGGCACCGTCTAAATCCGTTGAGACGACACCGTATGAATTATGGTTTGGAAAGAAACCTAAGCTGTCGTTTCTAAAAGTTTGGGGATGCGAAGCTTATGTCAAGAAACTTCAACCTGAAAAGCTCGAACCCAAGTCGGAAAAATGCGTATTCATAGGATACCCTAAGGAAACTATAGGGTATACCTTCTACTTAAGATCCGAAGGCAAGACCTTTGTTGCCAAGAACGGATGCTTTCTGGAAAAAGAGTTTCTCTCGAAAGAAGTAAGTGGGAGGAAAGTAGAACTCGATGAAGTACTACCTCTTGAGCGGGATAGTGACGCAGCATAGGAAACCGTTCCTGTGATGCCCACACCAACTGAAGAGGAAAACCATGATAATGATCAAAGTACTTCGGATCAAGTTACTGCTGAACTTCGTAGGTCCACAAGGACACGTTCCGCACCAGAGTGGTACGGCAACCCTGTCCTGGAAATCATGTTGTTAGACAACAATGAACCTTCGAACTATGCAGAAGCAATGGCGGGCCCGGATTCCAACAAATGGCTTGAAGCCATGAAATCCGAGATAGAATCCATGTATGAAAACAAAGTATGGACTTTGACAGACTTGCCCGATGATCGGCGAGCGATAGAAAACAAATGGATCTTTAAGAAGAAGACGGACGCGGATGGTAATATTACCATCTATAAAGCTCGACTTGTCGCTAAGGGTTATCGACAGGTTCAAGGGATTGACTACGACGAGACATTCTCTCCCGTAGCGAAGCTAAAGTCCATCCGAATCATGTTAGCAATTGCCGCATACTATGATTATGAGATATGGCAGATGGACGTCAAAACAGCATTCCTTAACGGGCATCTTAAGGAAGAACTGTATATGATGAAGCCGGAAGGTTTTGTCGATCCTCAGAACGCTAACAAAGTATGCAAGCTCCAGCGATCCATTTATGGACTGGTGCAAGCATCTCGGAGTTGGAACATTCGCTTTGATGAGATGATCAAAGCGTTTGGGTTTATGCAGACTTATGGAGAAGCCTGCGTTTACAAGAAAGTGAGTGGGAGCTCTGTAGCATTTCTCATATTATATGTAGATGACATACTCCTGATGGGAAATAATATAGAATTTCTGGACAGCATTAAGGCCTACTTGAATAAGTGTTTTTCAATGAAGGACCTTGGAGAAGCTGCTTATATATTAGGCATCAAGATCTATAGAGATAGATCGAGACGCCTCATAGGTCTTTCACAAAGCACATACCTTGATAAGATTTTGAAGAGATTCAGAATGGATCAGTCCAAGAAGGGGTTCTTGCCTATGTTACAAGGTATGAGACTGAGCTCAGCTCAGTCACCGACCACGGCAAAAGATAAAGAAGAGATGAGTGTCATCCCCTATGCTTCAGCCATAGGATCTATTATGTATGCCATGCTGTGTACCAGACCCGATGTAAACCTTGCCGTAAGTTTGGTAGCAAGATACCAAAGTAATCCCGGCAAGGAACACTGGACAGCGGTCAAGAATATCCTGAAGTACCTGAAAAGGACAAAGGACATGTTTCTCGTTTATGGAGGAGATGAAGAGCTCGTCGTAAAGGGTTACATCGACGCTAGCTTCGACTCAGATCTGGATGACTCTAAGTCACAAACCGGATACGTGTATATGTTGAATGGTGGAGCAGTAAGCTGGTGCAGCTGCAAGCAGAGCGTCGTGGCGGGATCTACGTGTGAAGCGGAGTACATGGCAGCCTCGGAGGCAGCACATGAAGCGATTTGGGTGAAGGAGTTCATCACCGACCTAGGAGTCATACCCAATGCGTCGGGGCCGATCAAACTCTTCTGTGACAACACTGGAGCTATTGCCCTCGCAAAGGAGCCCAGGTTTCACAAGAAGACCAGGCACATCAAGCGTCGTTTCAACTCCATCTGTGAAAATGTTCAAGATGGAGACATAGAAATTTGCAAAGTGCACACGGATCTGAATGTCGCAGATCCGCTGACTAAACCTCTCTCGCGTGCAAAACATGATCAACACCAGAACTCTATGGGTGTTCGATTCATCACAATGAAACTAGATTAGTGACTCTAGTGCAAGTGGGAGACTGTTGGAAATATGCCTTAGAGGCAATAATAAAAGTATTATTATATTTCATTGTTCATGATAATTGTCTTGTATTCATGCTATAACTGTATTATCCGGAAATCGTAATACACGTGTGAATACTTAGACCACACTATGTCCCTGGTAAGCCTCTAGTTGACCAGCTCGTTGTGATCAACAGATAGTCATGGTTTCCCGACTATGGACATTGGATGTCGTTGATAACGGGATCACATCATTAGGAGAATGATGTGATGGAGAAGACCCAATCCTAAGCATAGCATAAAAGATCGTGTAGTTCGTTTTGCTAGAGCTTTGCAAGTGTCAAGTATCTCTTCCTTCAACCATGAGATCGTGTAACTCCCGGATACCGTAAGAGTGCCTTGGGTGTATCAAATGTCACAACGTAACTGGGTGACTATAAAGGTGCATTACAGGTATCTCCGAAAGTAGCTGTTGGGTTGACACGGATCGAGACTGGGTTTTGTCACTCCGTATGACGGAGAGGTATCTCTGGGCCCACTCGGTAATGCATCATCATATTGAGCTCTATGTGACAAAGGTGTTGGACACGGGATCATGCATTACGGTACGAGTAAAGTGACTTGCCGGAAACGAGACTGAACAAGGTATTGGGATACCGACGATCGATTCTCGGGCAAGTAACGTACCGATTGACAAAGGGAATTGCATACAGGGTTTGATCGAATCCTCGACATAGTGGTTCATCCGATGACAACATCGAGGAGCATGTGGGAGCCATCATGGGTATCCAGATCCCGCTGATGGTTATTGACTGAGAGAGTCTCGGTCATGTCTGCATGTCTCCCGAACCCGTAGGGTCTACACACTTAAGGTTCAGTTGCGCTAGGGTTATAGGGATATGTATATGCAGTAACCCGAATGTTGTTCGGAGTCCCGGATGAGATCCCGGACGTCACGAGGAATTCCGGAATGGTCCGGAGGTAAAGATTTATATATGGGAAGTCCTGTTTCGGGCATCGGGACAAGTTTCGGGGTTATCGGTATTGTACCGGGACCACCGGAAGGGTCCCGGGGGTCCACCGGGTGGGTCCACCTGTCCCGGGGGGCCACATGGGCTGTGTGGGGGTGCGCCTTGACCTAATGGGCCAAGGGCACCAGCCCCACATAGGCCCATGCGCCTAGGGTTCAAGGGGGACAAGAGTCCTAGGAGGGTAAGGCACCTCCTAGGTGCCTTGGGGGGAGGGAAAACCCCCCTTGGCCACCGCACCCCCTAGGAGATTTGATCTCCTAGGGCCGGCCACCCCCCCTTGGCACCCCTATATATAGTGGGGGAGAGGAGGGACTTCATACCTGAACGCCCTGGCCTTTGGTTGCCTCCTTCTCCCTCCCCAACACCTCCTCCACCTCCATAGTGCTTAGCGAAGCTCTGCCGGAGTACTGCTGCTCCATCAACACCACGCCGTCGTGCTGCTGCTGGTGCCATCTCCCTCAACCTCTCCTCCCTTCCTTGCTGGATCAAGAAGGAGGAGACGTGGCTGTTCCGTACGTGTGTTGAACGCGGAGGTGCCGTCCGTTCGGCGCAGGTCATCGGTGATTTGGATCACGTCGAGTACGACTACATCATCACCTTGCAAGCTTCCGCACGCGATCTACAAGTGGTATGTAGATGCAAACTCTCTCCCTAGACTCGTTGCTTAGATGAACTCATAGATGGATCTTGGTGAAACCGTAGGAAAAATTTTAATTTTCTGCAACGTTCCCCAACATGCCCTTCATGAAACTAGTGGTTTTACCAACCATCAACAATTGATGCTCCTACTTGACTTCTACTTTCGCGGTGTCAAACATCGCGAACACTTCAAGGATCATCATATCTATCCCTGATATGTTATAGTTCATCACGAAGCTCTAGCAGCTTGGTGGCAATGACTTTGGAGAAACATCACTATCTCATCTGGAAGATCAACTCCCACTGGATTCAAGTGATTGTTGCACTCAGACAATCTGAGCACAAGCTCAATGATTGAGCTTTTCTCCCTTAGTTTGCAGGCTAAGAAAATCGTCGGAGGTCTTATACCTCTTGACGTGGGCACGAGCCTAAAATCCCAATTTCATCCCTCGAAACATCTCATATGTTCTGCGATGTTTTGAAAATGTCTTTGGTGCCTCAACTCTAAACCGTTTAACTGAACTATCACGTAGTTATCAAAACGTGTATGTCCGATGTTCGCAACATCCACAGACGACGTTTGGGGTTCGGCACACTGAGCGGTGCATTAAGAACATAAGCTTTCTACTGTCCGCATAATCGCTACTGTCAACTTTCAACTATATTTTCTCTAGGAACATATCTAAACAGTGGAGCTAAAGCGCGAGCTTACGACATAATTTGCAAAGATCTTTTGACTATGTTCAGGATAATTAAGTTCATCTCATGAACTCCCACTCAGATAGACATCCCTCAAGTCATCTAATTGATTACATGATCCGAGTCAACTAGGCCGTGTCCGATCATCACGTGAGACGGACTAGTCATCATCGGTGAACATCTTCATGTTGATCATATCTACTATACGACTCATGCTCGACCTTTCGGTCTCTTGTGTTCCGAGGCCTTGTCTGTACATGCTAGGCTCGTCAAGTCAACCTAAGTGTTTCGCGTGTGTAAATCTGGCTTACACCCGTTGTATGTGAATGTAAGAATCTATCACACCCGATCATCACGTGGTGCTTCGAAATGACGAACTTTCGCAATGGTGCACAGTTAGGGGGAACACTTTCTTGAAATTTTAATGAGGGATCATCTTATTTACTACCGTCGTTCTAAGCAAATAAGATGCATAAACATGATAAACATCACATGCAATCAAAAAGTGACATGATATGGCCAATATCATTTTGCTCCTTTTGATCTCCATCTTCGGGGCTCCATGATCATCATCGTCACCGGCATGACACCATGATCTCCATCATCGTGATCTCCATCATCGTGTCTCCATGAATTTGTCTCGCCAACTTATTACTTCTACTACTATGGCTACAGGTTAGCAATAAAGTAAAGTAATTACATGGCGTTGTTCAATGACACGCATGTCATACAATAAATAAAGACAACTCCTATGGCTCCTGCCGGTTGTCATACTCATCGACATGCAAGTCGTGATTACTATTACAAGAACATGATCAATCTCATACATCACATATCATTCATCACATTATTCTTGGCCATATCACATCACATAGCATACCCTGCAAAAACAAGTTAGACGTCCTCTAATTGTTGTTTGCATGTTTTACGTGGCTGCTATGGGTTTCTAGCAAGAACGTTTCTTACCTACGCAAAACCACAACGTGATATGCCAATTGCTATTTACCCTTCATAAGGACCCTTTTCATCGAATCCGTTCCGACTAAAGTGGGAGAGACTGGCACCCGCTAGCCACATTATGCACCAAGTGCATGTCAGTCGGTGGAACCTGTCTCACGTAAGTGTACGTGTAAGGTCGGTCCGGGCCGCTTCATCCCACAATACCATCGAAATAAGATTGGACTAGTAACGGTAAGCATATTGAGCAAAATCAACGCCCACAACTACTTTGTGTTCTGCTCGTGCAAAGAATCTACGCAATAGACCTAGCTCATGATGCCACTGTTGGGGGACGTAGCAGAAATTCAAAATTTTCCTACGTGTCACCAAGATCTATCTATGGAGAAACCAGCAACGAGGGGAAGGAGAGTGCATCTACATACCCTTGTAGATCGCTAAGCGGAAGCGTTCAAGAGAACGGGGTTGAAGGAGTCGTACTCGTCGTGATCCAAATCACTGGAGATCCTAGTGCCGAACGGACGGCACCTCCGCGTTCAACACACGTACAGCCCGGTGACGTCTCACATGCCTTGATCCAGCAAGGAGAGAGGAAGAGGTTGGGGCAGACTCCATCCAGCAGCAGCACAACGGCGTGGTGGTGGTGGAGGAGCGTGGCAATCCTGCAGGGCTTCGCCAAGCACCGTGGGAGAAGAGGAGAACTTGGGAGAGGGGGAGGGCTGCGCCAGAACTTGGGTGCAGCTCCCATGTGCCTCCCCACTATATATAGGGGTAGAGGGGGCTTATTTCTTGCCCTCCAAGTCCATTGGGGCGTTGGCAAAGGTGGGAGGAAAGAAATCCCATCCTTTCCTTTCCCCACCGATTGTTATCCCCCTTTTTTAGGGATCTTGATCTTATCCCTTCGGGATATGATCTTATTCCTTCTAAGGGGGGATCTTGGTGCGCCTTGACCAGGGGTGTGGGGCCTTGCCCCCACTACCCATGTTCATGTGCCCCCCCTCCCCCCCATGCAGGTGGGCCCCACTCTGGAACCTTCTAGAACCTTCCCGGTACAATACCGAAAAATCCCGAACATTTTTCGGTGGCCAAAATAGGACTTCCCATATATAAATCTTTACCTCCGGACCATTCCGGAACTCCTCGTGATGTCCGGGATCTCATCCGGGACTCCGAACAACATTCGGTAACCACATACAAAACTTCCTTTATAACCCTAGCGTCATCGAACCTTAAGTGTGTAGACCCTACGGGTTCGGGAACCATGCAGACATGACCGAGACGTTCTACGGTCAATAACCAACAGCGGGATCTGGATACCCATGTTGTCTCCCAGATGTTCCACGATGATCTCATCGGATGAACCACGATGTCAAGGACTCAATCGATCCCGTATACAATTCCCTTTGTCTAACGGTATTGTACTTACCCGAGATTCGATCGTCGGTATACCGATACCTTGTTCAATCTCGTTACTGACAAGTCTCTTTACTCGTTCCGTAACACATCATCCCGCGATCAACTCTTTGATCACATTGTGCACATTATGATGATGTCCTACCGAGTGGGCCCAGAGATACCTCTCCGTCACACGGAGTGACAAATCCCAGTCTCGATTCGTGCCAACCCAACAGACACTTTCGGAGATACTTGTAGTGCACCTTTATAGCCACCCAGTTACGCTGTGACGTTTGGTACACCCAAAGCATTCCTACGGTATCCGGGAGTTGCACAATCTCATGGTCTAAGGAAAAGATACTTGACATTAGAAAAGCTTTAGCATACGAACTACACGATCTCTGTGCTAGGCTTAGGATTGGGTCTTGTCCATCACATCATTCTCCTAATGATGTGATCCCGTTATCAACGACATCCAATGTCCATGGTCAGAAAACCATAACCATCTGTTGATCAACGAGTTAGTCAACTAGAGGCTTACTAGGGACATGGTGTTGTCTATGTATCCACACATATATCTGAGTTTCCTATTATAGCATGGATAATAAACGATTATCATGAACAAGGAAATATAATAATAACCAATTTATTATTGCCTCTAGGGCATATTTCCAACAAGGAGCAGCCGGCGGCGTCGAGATGTGGAACGTTGGAGGTGGGGTGGAGGAGGAGGGATCGAGGAGGAGCGGCTGCGGCAGCCAGAGGATGACCTAGCCTCATGCCGTGCTTCCCCTTACGACCGGGGTTCCAATGCCAGCCCATTCCGCCTGCGGCGAGATGGGGGAGAGGTGGCGGCCGGAGGTAGGGTTTGGGCGTGTCGGGCTTCGTGGAGGCATGCGTCACCGGAAGTGGATGTCTCGACTGATCGGTCCACGGCTTCCACATTAAAAAGGACGCCGACCCCATTGCCAGGAGGCTGACAGGCGGAGCCATCCGCGTGTGCATCGTAAATGCAGGTGGTGGGAGGTAGGTGGACGGCTGCCATGCGAACCCGAGGCGGACGCGGAGCGGGCGTGTGGGCGTCCGTTCGCCGTCCGTCTGGATGCAAACCATACGCAATTCGTGTTGGAAATGAGGCGGGCCGGATGCCAAACGAATAAAAAAAAGGATGGGGTCGCGCCTTGAGCTGTAGCGTCTGTCCGTTTGGACCAAAATGGATACACCCGAACTGGATTGGATGGTGCGTTGAAGTTGGCCTTATGGGTCCAAGTGACAGCCTTGAGAATAACATGCGAAAGTATCAATGTTGCGCATCGTGGCGTGATGGTAAGCATGGGTTGCCGAATTATTGTCCGCATCCAGTTGTTGTGCACTCTTCTCTAGTCACGCACCACATTGGAAGCCTGGTCCGGAATACCACCGGCTGCAATCACTACTGCTAGTTGATAGGAATAGGATCCAAAGATGATGAAACTTGATGGGAGGGGTTCAATATGGCACCGACTTTCACTGATGGCGCAGACAAAGTAGAAGCCGCTAATCCAAGCAAGATTTCAAATATTTGTGCCACATTCATTCGTGGTAAGTGGCTAGTGGGCGCATGGTGGCGATAGATCTTGCTGCCACATGCATGCCACAACCTAGAAAAGATAGTGGCGACACGTACTCCGGTGGGCAAGTCTGATCAAGTTCTAGACCCAGCATAAGCTGGGCACCCATCCGAAAAGACGTTGGCCCAACTGGAATCAGTGACACGGCTACACGCCCGACCTAGAAAAAGTGGTATGCAAGACAAGACTTTAGTGTAACTGCTATAATTAGCAAAATAACCAGGGCGAGCCGATTGGCAACCAACTAGCTGCATGTATTGCACGGCATTGTGTGGTCGTCATGGACAATATACATTTTTTTTCTAAACTAAATATACATGGTGATATTGGCTAGTTCGCGTTAGACTAAATAGAAAATTGTTTTATTTCCTTTGTAAACCAGCTATAGTAAAACTGTAGAAGTACAAAATCTTTTGAAATTTGGAATGCTAATGAATCTGCTCTCAATCGAATCAATGGCATGGCCCCAGGTACAATATCAATCGATCGTCCCCTACTCGCCATAGCAAAAGACAGTAAGGAAGCCGCACCGACAAATCGGCCAAGAGAGACGAAGGATGCACGCGTCTAGCATTGCTCTCTCGATTTCTTTCTTCATGTCGTTGTTCGCTTGTTTGTTTTCAACTGCAAGGTGGGTACATGCAAACGGAATCTAGCGTGGGGCGGCAATGCTTCCCGCAGGTTCCCACATTGTGTGGCATTCCCACGGGTAGGCGGAGATCGAAGCAGTTGATCGACCGCCGCCGTCATGTATGACAACACATGTCGGGCGAAATTCTCTGGCTCCTGGGCCCTTCCGGCTCCTCTGGCTTGAACTCCAGACGTGCCCTGCAAGGCCGTAGGAATTTCCACGAGACAGAGTAGTACCTGATATCCATGGACAATTCCTGATGACTTCTATGCCTATTGTATTTTGAATCATTATTGCACAGAGAAACAACACATAATGCATCCAATGTGATTTCCAAAATAGAGAAGTAAAATGAGAAATAAGGTGGCCTCCTCACCCGCGAACCATAGTTTGAAAAACTGGATTGGTAATTGAATCGACAAGACTGTCGGTTCAGGTTCTTACCGGTCGGACCGCCGGTTCAATTGTCGGTTTTTGAAGAATAAATTAATATATATTTTATCAATAAATACACCAAAATAGATCAAATAATATATATTTTTTCAATAAATACACCAATCAATAATATATCGTGAGAGAAAGCTCCCAATCAACTGAAACCCTACCAAAACAGGTTTTTTTTCCTTTACCGATTCTACCCTCAGCTCGTATGCACAAAAATGAGTCGATCGATGGTCTTTTCTGGAATCAACATCGAACCGCCAGTTTTATGTGAACCACACGGTTCATCGATTTTTTCCAAAACCTGCCGGTTCGACTAGTTTTTTCCGGTTCGATTCTGGGACGGTCCGCTACGCTTAAAAAACCGCTGACCACTGGTTTCATTTTTCCCGGTCCGACCACCGGCCCGGTTCGGTCATATAAACTATGATGCGAACTCGTTGTAGATCTAGCCATCCACTTGTCGGTGATGCGTGAGGAGGTCGAGATTCTAGCTTCGCCTACCAGAATGGTAACATGGGCTGCTCCTCCGCCATGACATCATCGAAGTGGGCATGCGCTTGTTCCATGGTCAAGTCGGCATGGAATGGCACGTACAGGGGCGCCAGTTCATCGTCACAGGCCACAACCATCATCGGGTCGTTATCAGAGACTGTCGGCGAGCACGCAGGCAGGCCTTCCTCTATATGATGTGCATGGCGGGCTGCCAGTTGGCCGCCAGAAACTGGTTGTTCTTTTTTAAGTTTATGTAATTTGCAACTATTCACCATGGTTTTGGAAACCTCTAGAAGCTTCCATCAGTTTTGAGAAGGTTCCCGAAGGTTTTTTTCTTTTTCCTTCTCACGGTTTTCTGTTTTCTTTTCTCTTTTCTTAATTCATGAACAAATTTTCAAATTTATGAACACTTTTTGAATTTGTGATATTATCAATAGATAACATTTTTAAGTGCATGGACGTTTTCTGAAATCTTGAATATTTTGAATTCACATTTTTTTTAAAAAGTTCGTGAACATTAAAAAAATATAAGTTCATAGTTGCCAACAAATTTTCAAATTCATCAGAATTTTCTATTTTGTTAACATTTTTCAAAAAGATGATCTTTTTTCAAAATTTTGGTCATTTTTTAAATTGACGAACATTTTTTTTATTCATGAATATTTTTTAAATATGTGAACTTTTTCAAAATCATGAGAATTTTAAAATTTATGATTTTTTTGTTACATTCTATTGAAATTTTGTTAATATTTTTAAAATTAACAGAGATCTTTCAAATTGGTGAGGCTTTTTACAAAATCATGGATACTTTTGAAACTCAGACAATTTTTTAAATTCATGAAGTTTTTTAAAATTCCTGAACATCTTGTCAAATTTTTGAACAGTTTTTTGAGTTGAGAAAAAAAATTCTATGCGTGAATATTTTTTGAATTAACAAATATTCTTCAAAATTTATGAAAAAATAGAATTCAGTTTGTATGAAAATAAAACCATCCGAAAGGTTTGAATTACTTTTGGAAAAAATGTGCTCGCTCGCTTGGAGGAACACACACATTTATTTTGATATGCGCTCGCTCGCTTCGAGTCTCACACATAGCCATTGATTTACTTTTTACGTGAGCAGTTGGGCTGGCCCAGCTTAGGCTCACGTGGGCGACCATGTGCCAATGCTCGCTCGCGGTACGTAGCAGCTCTTTGTTTGATTGCATGTGAGAGCGATATTAAAATTACCGATGACTGTTGTACCATTCCACAAAAGTAATTTGTAGTGTTTGTGGTCACGTGGTTGTCTCATTAAATTTTAATTTTACTTTTGTGAGACGACTTTCGTATGCTATCTCTTTCTTGGCCTTACCAATCTGCCAATCACTATCTGACGTGATTCGGGCTCACCAAATGTATTGCCAAATCAACATCTTTGCATGACTCTAAAAGCCGCCAGCGTTGCCGCTGCTGAACCGATAACCGAGGATGCCACATTTTTTCTAATCCTTCTTTTCATCATTGTTGTTGATATTGAACAAACTTAGCCAACCGATATTCCATCCCAGCAAAGCCACATAATATCTGATTGTTAGTTCCCTTGAGTGACATGAGAGCATGGCGTATAGGATGACTAGGCATGAGTGGACGAGGGATAGTAACCCGCAAAAAAAAGCCGAGGGATAGTAGAGTCTTGAAGCGACCAAGTAGAATGAGGAAGTACTGTATTGCATGCTGCAATTTTGGCTTTCCGTCGGTAGTTCCCAGTGCCTCCAATACCTATGCCTATCAAAAATCTCTAGTGTGCAAAGATGCACCAAATAATACACAGAATGAGATTGATAATTCCAAGGCATGGAAGTGAAAATAATGAAATAACTATTCAGCTTCTGATTAGAAAACCCTCATCCTTTATAGATCGCATGAATGGTAGATAGTAACATACATTCATTTGTACTTGGGTGGGTCAGTAGCAAAAGGATCTTTTGTTTTATGAAAAATAATCCATTTGTTATATCGCTTGTTATATATCGCGCACACAATTTACTGTCAGCCAATTTCTTAGGCCAAGACAGGGTTATGTCACCATGCTTAGGCCTTGGCCATGCGGAGCAAGCTGGGTGATAAGGGTCGTTGCTATTTTGTTTTTTTTTTGTTTTTTTCTTCTTCTATTTTTCAGATTTTTGGGTTTTTCAGTTTCTTTTCCACATTTTTGGTGTAGTTTTGTAATATAATGTGAAAAAAGGCCGATCTTTGATATAGTATCAAAAGTCATTCAAACCAGGCATGGATGCCTATCATGGTCATATGTGTATCTTCTTGCAGAAATTGGAGTCATTTCAAGGATGTCCAAAAATAGACCATGTTCAATGGAGTAGGCGAGAATGGCCGTTTGAAAGCACAAGTTGTTGTTTGACATCTATCAAACCGCCCAAAGTTTTCCACCAGCTTCTATGACCATTTAAAGGCATTAATGCAAGTAGTTTGGATTTTTAATAAGTTTTGCATTTTTCTGGAGTTTTCTCGATGAAAAGGATCGATAAATGGCCGGAGGTATCGAAGCGTGCAAACGGTATCGAAAGTCACTCAAATCAGGCATTGATGCCTCATATAGTCATATGACACATAATAAAACAGAACAAATCTTGGCTTAAAAACACGGAAAAAACTGGCCTGAAAGCTCACAAAGTTATGTTTGCCATGAAAGAAGCGAAAAAAAAGCAAGTGAGCCAACAAGTAACCTATCCGATTGATTACTAGAACTTGAAGTAAACCTTGAGGGTTGGATTTTGAATGTTGCGCGGCTCATACTTTTTGAAGATTAAAAAGAAAGACAAAAAAAGTTGAGGGCGCCAAGTAGGGTTTAGGTATGCCACATACGCCGTGTATGGGCGGTACATATACAGGCCGCGTATTGGCATGCTAGGCGCGTGCAACATTAAAAAAAAGGTCCCGATAACTGTCACACGTGTGGTGTATCGGGTGGTTGTGCCGCACGCCTCGTGTGGCATGGAGAGGAACCCGCCCGCATGACCGCGTCCGGGCGCACAAAGCCATAGCCCGCACGTCCGGTGTGTGGCAAACCCGCCCACACGTCCGGGCCAGACGACCATGCTGCCCGCGCGACCCAGCCGTCCCGGCCTCCTTTCGATCCCCAGTCCCGACTGCCGCCATCGTCTCTCACCTCTCGATCCCCTACCTCCATCGCCGGCTGTCGTGGTTCTAAGTCTGACAGTAGAGTGGGGGCTAGGTATGGAGAGGCAAGGTCCTAGCTATGGAGAGGTTGTAAACACAAGAGATGTACGAGTTCAGGCCCTTCTCGAAGGAAGTAAAAGCCCTACGTCTCGGAGCCCGGAGGCGGTCGAGTGGATTATGTGTATATGAGTTACAGGGTGCCGAACCCTTCTACCTGTGGAGGGGGGTGGCTTATATAGAGTGCGCCAGGACCCCAGCCAGCCCACGTAGGAGAGGGTTTAAGGTGCGTTAAGTCCGGGGCGTTACTGGTAACGCCCCACATAAAGTGTCTTTACTATCATAAAGTCTACTTAATTACAGACCGTTGCAGTGCAGAGTGCCTCTTGACCTTCTGGTGGTCGAGTGAGTCTTCGTGGTCGAGTCCTTCAAGTCAGTCGAGTGAGTCCCTCGTAGATCGACTGGAAGGTGATCTCTTCTAAGGATGTCCTCGGGCAGGGTACTTAGATCGGGTCTGTGACCCTACCCTAGGTACATGACTCCATCATTAGCCCCCGAATGGATTGAGGCTTGAGTGATGAAGGAGTTGATGCTGTTTCCGATTAGCCTTCGCATACTGGTCGTGCGTTGTTTTGAACCAAAAAATCTCTTTGTTGAAAGTGAGCAACTTTTCTTCAGTCGACTCGATCCATTCTTTTCCTTCGTCGAGTGATCCTTTGGGCTTCGCCGATTTCCGAGCGACGAATCGCAGCAAATCCCGAGTTTGGCAGACCGATCTGCCGTTCGCGGATTCCACGGGATGCGAAATTTGGGGAAGCGCGTGAAGCGGGGCGGACCGCGGTGTTCGGACGGGAGAGGGCATAGACGCCTCGATCCCCGCGCCACTTTTTTCGCCATGTATCGCATCCGCGTAACTATTCGGGATATGATTAGATCGACCGGGCCCACCTGTCATCCACTCGGAAGGGATCTTATAAATGCGCCCGACGAGGGTTTTTTGAACAGTGCCTCAGCATTCTCTCTCTGCTCCCTTCGTCTCCGCCCAACGTGCTCGCTCTCGCCTCCGCACAACTTCCCCTCGCGCGTCCCGCCGGCAGCCATGGTCAAGGAGAAGACGGCGGCGTTGGAACGCGCGAAGAAGGCGTCGGCGACGGAGAAGGCGAAGGGGAGATCCACCAGTCGTGGCGGGTCTTCGTCTAGATCTCGCCTGCCGAAAGGCTGGGTCCAGGGAGATTGGATCCAGTCGACCATCACGGAGAAGGATCTCCTCGACATGGCCAACGAGGGCCTGATCCCTCATGGAGCTGCGAGGCTTCCGGGGAAAGAGTGGCAGCCCGAGCCAGAAGAGGGTGAGTGCGTGCTTCTGGCTACCCATGTCGACCGCGGATTTTCTTTGCCGCCGAGCATTTTCTTCCGTGGTTTCTTGAACTTCTTTGGAGCGCAACTCCACCACTTCACCCTGAATTCTATCGCCTATCTTGCCGCGTTTGTGTCCATGTGTGAGAGTTTCCTGGGTTGTCGACCGCATTGGGGTTTGTTCAAGCACATATTCACGTGTCGCTCTCAGACCGTGAAGAAGGCGAGCCCAGGCGACGAAAAAACCCGAGTTGTCCAAATGTGTGGGGGTCTGGGGATCCAGGTGAGGAACAAGAGCACCTTCCCAGCCATGACATTTCCCGAGTCAGTCAGAGGCTGGCAGTCGACCTGGTTCTACTACCAGGATCAGTCGACGCCGGGGCAGTCGAGTGGACTCCCTCAGTTCACCATGGGCCGAGTGAACAAGCCCTCCTCTCTGAAGGTGATTCCGGAGGAGAAAGCTGACGTGAAGATGCTGATGGAGCGTGTAGTTCAGTTGGTTCGGGAGGGAGTGACGGGTATGGATCTCCTGGAGGTTTTCCTTAGGCGTCGTATCCAGCCTCTTCAGTTCCGGAGCCATTGCATGTGGTTGTACTGCGGGACTGAGGATGTGACTCGGGTCAATCCAGAAACAGTCGACGATGCCACTCTGGAAAGGTGGATGGCCGCCGTTACTGGGAACAAGGATAACCCTCGCGGAGCCAGAAGGATTCCTCCACTGGACTGCCACAGTGATCCAAACAAGGTATGTCTGCTCCACTTCCCATTGTATTCTCGTCACATTTATTTCTGTTTTCTCTGCCGATCAGTCGACTGATCTTTGTACTGATGTCTATCAGGCCCTCACTGAGTTGTACTCGATGCCCAACGGAGCACATGCTCCGACTAAGGAGGGAAAAGCGAGCGGGGGCGAGAGCCAGGAGGAGGAGTGGGACTCGGACGCTGCTGAGGATGATGATGATGATGATGAAGATGATGACGATGATGATGATGATGGTGAGGACGAGGAAGAGGAGGAGGAGGAGGAGGTCGCACCACCGTGCTCGGAAAGGCGGTCGAAACTTGTCCATGACCCTGCGACTGAATGTGGCAAGGGGGTTGCGACTGTTACACAGTCGACCAAGCGTCCTCGGACCACCTCTCCGGCGCCGACTGAAAAGGCGTCGAAGCAGCCTAGGGCGGCCCCATCAAAGCCGACCAAGCACCTGCCGAAGATGAAGGTGTCCATCCCCACCATATCAGGGTAATCATGTTGCTTAAGTCTTCTTGTTTTGTGTGAACTTTATCTCTGGTTGGCGCTGGAGTTAGTCGACTGACTCTTTGGAGTTGTAGTGCTGCTACTTCTGAGACCTCAGCCCGGGCTGACGATCATGAGATGGAGGACGCAGCAACCTCAAAACCTGGTACTATACTCTTAACCCCGTTTCTAGTCGACTGACTCATGATCTCTAATTATGATTCTTTTCTGTAGCTCCATCCAATGTTGTTATCACTCTCCCTGATGATGATGAAGATGAGGAACCGCTGAAGCACAGAATGAGAAGGAAAGCGTCTGCCAGTAGGGTGCCCTAGGATGTGACGGTGCCTGAGACTCTGGTCGCGGAGGAGGAGAACACCACTCGACACACTGTGTCCTTCGCAGATCCACTGACGAGTGCTCTGCAGCCCTCCCTCTTCAAGATGCACCACGTCCCAGAGGACCAAGCTGGCGCCGCAAAGGAGGCGATACGCCAGGCAGGGATCATGATGGAGCAGTTGAAGACCATCCGGGATGCGAGCCAGGCAGCTTACGACGCCAGTTCCGCCCTTCAAAGCAATGTTCAGGTCAGTCGACCACCGCTTGTTTTCTTTCCAGAATTTATAGTAATCACCCACTGGGTGTGTCGATTTAAACACCGTGTTAGCGGGGGCACGCTGAGTGCACCCGCTGGGTGTAGTCCCCAAGGCTAGGGTCGACTGCTGGCGGTCGGCCTTAGGCTTTATAATTTCAGTCTTTCCGTCATTCGACTATGGCGAATGGATTTCGCAAACCGGTGGGGGCACGCTGAGTGCACCCACTGGGTGTAGTCCCCGAGACTGTGGTCGACTGCTTGCAGTCGATTACAGTCTTAAAGAATACATCTCTCTTTTTTTTGAGGTCGACTGGTCAACTCTGTCTCCAATAGGATTAGTGGGGGCACGCTGAGTGCACCCACTAGGTGTAGTCCCCAAGGCTAAGGTCGACTGCTGGCAGTCGGCCTTAGGCTTTATAAGTTCAGTCTTTCCGTCATTCGACTATGGCGAATGGATTTCACAAACCGGTGGGGGCACGCTGAGTGCACCCACTGGGTGTAGTCCCCGAGACTACGGTCGAATGCTTGGATTCGGCTGTAGTCTTAGAAACGCGTGATTTTTCCTTTTCCACTCGAAAGTGAATTATCTTTGACATTTAGTCGATTGGTTCTTCGCAGAACTCCTATGACCTTGCGGCTCGCTACACTGAACTGGAAAACAAGCACATTCAGCTCGAGCTGAATTTGAAGCTGGTTCAGGAGAATCTGACGAAGGCAGAGGAGACCGAAGGTATGTTTGGTGAGGCCTCGACGACTGCTTTTTCCCTTCATTTGTTTCAAAATCTGATCTTGCTGTAACTTGCAGGTAAGGTGAGGGAGGCCCAAAGGAAAAAGACCTTGAACTAGCTGAGAAGATCAAGCTTGTTGACGAGAAGTTAGCTTCAGTCACAAAGCTTGAGCAAGAAAATGCTACTCTGAAAGCTGTTCTTGGGAAGAAAAATGATCTGGAGGTTTTCCTGAGTGGTCTTGCCAAGAAGTTGTTTCTTATGCTTGAAGGTAAACCTTCAACAATCATTTTCAACTGTGGTTTTTTTCATTCGACCATTGCCTTGACTCGGTGACCGTCCTTGCAGAATTTTGTCAAAACTTTGTAGAAGAGACTAGCCGGCTGGAACCAAACCTTGACCCCGTCAATTCTCCGGTGAACGACGAAGTTGCCATGAATGTTTTCCGATTGGAGTCCCGTGTTGAAGCTGCCGTGGACTATCTTGCAAGGCTGAAGGTCGCCACATCTCGCATCGAGTCAACGCTCTGGCCCGGGGAGACACTCCAGAATGACCTTGAGTCGCTGATGGCTCATTTGAACGCTATCCCTGGTCGAGTGCAGGAGTGGAAAAAGTCCTCGGCTCGGTGTGGTGCAGATGTTGCTCTGTGTCTGGCCCGAGTCCACTGCAAAGATGCGCGAGAAGACAAGCTGGCTGCCCTCCGGGTGGCCAACACCAAGAAACACGACTTCAGGTCCTTTATGGAAACTTTCCTTGCTGCTGCCACTCGGATCGCAGATGGAATTGATCTTGATGAGTTTGTTGCACCTTCCAGCCCTCCACGGGAGGGGTAAAAAACTTCTTCTAAGCTCGACGCTTTAAATTTGCCTCGGTATGCCGAGTGGAGTTGTAACCGATAAACCTTAACAGGCTTAGCGCCTGAGCACTTTCGGTTCCTTTAGGTATCGATCTGAACTTGAATTTGGTGTTTGAATATGATTGCTTTTGGCTCGAAATGTCTTTTGCAGGTTCAAAGCAAGACGCTCACTGCAGTCGACTTATTCCTTAATCCACTTAGGCGAGCGCTGGGCTGCAGCTAAGCCTCCCGAGTGAGAGATTTGCTCGTCACTCGGTAGGATTTTGATAACTTAGGCGAGTACTTGGACTGCAGCTAAGCCCGCGAGTGAGAGGTTTGCTCGTCACTCGGTAGGATTTTCATAACTTAGGCGAGCGCTGGGCTGCAGCTAAGCCCCCGAGTGAGAGGTTTGCTCTTCACTCGGTAGGATTTTGATAACTTAGGCGAGCGCTGGGCTGCAGCTAAGCCCCCGAGTGAGAGGGTTGCTCTTCACTCGGTAGGATTTCTATATCTTAGGCGAGCACTGGGCTGCAGCTAAGCCCCCGAGTGAGAGGTTTGCTCTTCACTCGGTAGGATTTTTTATATCTTAGGCGAGTACTTGGACTG
>NC_057810.1:108214285-108214661 GCF_018294505.1 Triticum aestivum
AGTGAGAGGTTTGCTCTTCACTCGGTAGGATTTTGAAAACCTAGGCGAGCACTGGGCTGCAGCTAAGCCCCCGAGTGAGAGGTTTGCTCTTCACTCGGTAGGATGTTGAAAACTTAGGCGAGCACTGGGCTGCAGCTAAGCCCCCGAGTGAGAGGTTTGCTCTTCACTTGGTAGGATTTTGAAAACTTAGGCGAGCACTGGGCTGCAGCTAAGCCCCCGAGTGAGAGGTTTGCTCTTCACTCGGTAGGATTTTGAAAACTTAGGCGAGTACTTGGACTGCAGCTAAGCCTCCAAGTGGAAGTCTGGCTTACCACTCGGTAGGATTTTTATAACTTAGGCGAGTACTTGGACTGCAGCTAAGCCTCCGAGTGGAAGT
>NC_057810.1:108214671-108236398 GCF_018294505.1 Triticum aestivum
TGTTTTATAACTTAGGCGAGCACTGGGCTGCAGCTAAGCACCCGAGTGAGAGGTTTGCTCTTCAATCGGTAGGATTTTTTATATCTTAGGCGAGTACTTGGACTGCAGCTAAGCCTCCGAGTGGAAGTCTGGCTTACCACTCGGTAGGATTTTTTATATCTTAGGCGAGTACTTGGACTGCAGCTAAGCCCCCGAGTGAGAGGTTTGCTCTTCACTCGGTAGGATTTTTTATATCTTAGGCGAGTACTTGGACTGCAGCTAAGCCTCCGAGTGGAAGTCTGGCTTACCACTCGGTAGGATTTTTATAACTTAGGCGAAACGGATTCGCAGCTAAGCCTTCGAGTGGGAGTCTGGCTCACCACTCGGTAAGGATTTTTACAAACTTAGGCGAAACGGATTCGCGGCTAAGTCACCCACTGAGGGGAAAATTTTATTGGACAAAAATAAAAAGTGACAAAAATTATGGAGGAACTATGACACTATTATTTTGAAATCCATGAACTACAGGAGTACTTTATTGCAACTCGTCCGAGTGATAAACTTAAGTGTAGAATGGGCGGAGTAGTTCCGCGTTCCAAGCTCGGGGCTCATCGATATTATGTTCGACGTTGTAAAGACGGTACGCCCCGTTGTGGAGAACTTTGGTGATGATGAAGGGTCCTTCCCAAGAAGGAGCAAGCTTGTGTGGTTTCTTCTGATCCACTCGGAGAACTAAATCTCCTTCCTGGAAGGCTCGACCCCTCACATTTCTGGCGTGGAAACGACGCAAATCTTGTTGGTAGATGGTCGATCGGATCAGAGCCATCTCCCTTTCTTCCTCTAAAAGGTCGACTGCGTCCTGCCGCGCTTGTTCAGCTTCTGCTTCGTTGCAGATCTCAACTCGAGGAGCATTGTGGAGAAGATCACTCGGCAAGACTGCTTCAGCTCCGTAGACCAAGAAGAATGGAGTTCTTCCGGTCGATCGATTAGGTGTGGTCCGCAGTCCCCAAAGCACCGAGGGAAGTTCGTCGACCCAAGCTCCAGCTGCATGCTTGAGATCACGCATTAGTCGGGGTTTCAATCCCTTGAGAATCAGACCATTGGCTCGCTCTGCTTGTCCATTCGACTGCGGATGGGCGACTGAAGCATAGTCGACTCGTGTGCCTTGAGAGTTGCAGAAATCCATGAATTCCTCCGAGTCAAAGTTCGACCCATTATCCGTAATGATGCTGTGCGGGACTCCATATCTAAATATCAGTTCCCTGATGAAGCTAACAACAGTACCGGCGTCAAGGTTCTTGATTGGTTTAGCCTCAATCCACTTGGTGAACTTGTCGACTGCCACCAGTACATGCGTGAAACCACTTCGACCTGTTCTCAAAGGACCGACCATGTCCGACCCCCATACTGCGAAAGGCCAGACGAGTGGAATGGTCTTCAGAGCTGATGCAGGCTTGTGTGACATATTCGAGTAGAACTGACATCCTTCGCATTTATCTACTATTTCCTTTGCCATCTCATTCGCCTTTGGCCAGTAAAAACCGGCTCGGTATGCTTTGGCCACGATGGTCCGAGAGGACGCATGATGACCACAGGTTCCCGAGTGGATATCATTGAGGATGATTCGACCTTCTTCTGGTGTTATGCACTTCTGACCAACTCCAGTCGCGCTTTCTCTATATAACTGTCCTTTGATTACGGTAAAGGCTTTAGATCGACGGACGATCTGTCGAGCCTCTTCCTCATCCTCCGGAAGCCCTTTTCTCAGGATATACGCAACATACGGAACTGTCCAGTCGGGAATGACTACCAAGACCTCCATGACCAAGTCGACCACTGCTGGGACTTCAACCTCAGTCGGATCTGTGGCACTCTTGGGCTGTGGAGCTTCTTCAGTGAAAGGATCTTCTTTGACTGACGGAGTGTGTATATGCTCCAAGAACACACCACTCGGAATGGCTCCTCTCTTGGAACCTATCTTTGCTAGATCATCAGCTGCTTGATTTTTCAGTCGGGGTATATGATGGAGCTCCAATCTCTCGAACTTCTTTTCCAGCTTCCTCACTGCACTGCAGTATCCAGTCATGGCTGGGCTTCTCACGTCCCACTCCTTCATTACTTGGTTGACCACTAAATCCGAGTCGCCATAGACCATCAGGCGACGGACGCCGAGTGAAATGGCCATGCGCAATCCGTATAAGAGGGCCTCATAATCTGCCTCATTGTTGGAGGAATCAAAGTGAATCTGGAGCACATATCTGAGCTTATCTCCTCTGGGGGAAACCAGGACAACCCCAGCACCGGAACCATTCAACATCTTAGAGCCATCAAAAAACATGGTCCAATGCTCCGAGTGAACTTCAGTCGGCTGCTGCTGTTCAATCCACTCGGCGACGAAATCTGCTATTGCCTGGGACTTAATGGCTTTCTTTGCCTCAAACTTGATATCAAGGGGAAGAAGTTCAATCGCCCATTTAGCCACTCGACCAGTTGCATCTCTGTTGTGCAAAATCTCTGATAGTGGAGCGTCGCTGACGACTGTGATGGAATGATCAGAGAAATAATGAGCAACCTTCTTTGTGGTCATGTATATTCCATACACAAGCTTCTGATGATGAGGATATCTTTGCTTGGATGGAGTCAAGACTTCAGACAAATAATACACTGGGCGCTGAACTTTGAAAGCTTTTCCTTCTTCTTCCCACTCGACCGTAAGCACAGTACTGACGACTTGTCCTGTGGCTGCGATATAAAGCAACAGAGGCTCTTTGCTGATTGGAGCAGCAAGCACCGGCTGGGTGGAGAGCAGAGCTTTTAGCTCGGCAAACGCTGCATCAGCTTCTGGAGTCCACTCGAACTTGTCTGCCTTCTTCATCAGTCGGTAAAGAGGCAATGCCTTTTCACCGAGTCGTGAGATGAATCGACTTAATGCGGCCAAGCATCCAGTAAGCTTCTGGACATCGTGCACTCGCACAGGGCGTTTCATTCGGAGAATAGTGCCGATCTTCTCTGGATTAGCGTCGATCCCTCGCTCGGAAATGAGAAAACCGAGTAACTTGCCACCAGGAACTCCGAATGTGCACTTTGATGGATTGAGCTTGATATCATACCTTCTGAGGTTGGCAAATGTTTCAGCGAGGTCAGCGAGTAGGTCGGAACCTTTTCGTGACTTGACGATGATATCATCCATATACGCTTCCACATTCCGACTGATTTGAGTGAGTAGACACTTCTGAATCATTCGCATAAATGTGGCTCCGGCATTCTTGAGGCCGAATGGCATGGTGATATAGCAGAAGCACCCGAATGGAGTGATGAAAGCTGTTTTTACCTCGTCGGGTCCGTACAGACGGATCTGGTGGTACCCGGAGTAGGCGTCTAGAAAAGACAATCTCTCGCATCCCGCGGTCGAGTCAACAATTTGATCTATGCGAGGGAGAGGAAAATGATCTTTCGGGCAGGCCCGGTTGATGTGCTTGAAATCAATGCACATTCGGAGTGATTTGTCCTTCTTAGGAACCATGACGACATTAGCGAGCCACTCGGAGTGGTATATCTCTCGGATAAATCCTGCCGCCAACAGTCGAGCCACTTCCTCACCAATGGCTTTTCTCTTCTGGACGGCGGACCGCCGAAGATGCTCTTTGACTGGTTTTGCTGATGAGTCGACTCTTAGGCGATGCTCAGCCAGTCCCCTGGGAACACCTGGCATGTCAGCGGGCTTCCATGCAAAAATGTCCCAGTTCTCACGGAGGAACTGGATGAGCGCTTCTTCCTATTTCGGGTCGAGTGTTGTGGAGATGTGGGTTGGAGCTGCATCGGGGTCGGTCGGGTGAATGTGAACAGGCTTCGTCTCACCGGACGACTGAAATGCAGATTCTGTGGCGGGTTTCTTGGATCGCAGCAAATCACTCGGATCTGCATTTTGCTTGTATTCTTCGAACTCGACCGCTGTCACCTGGGAATCGGCAATCTTTGAGCCCTTCTGAAAGCACTCTTCTGCCTTTTTCCGATCACCGGTAACAGTGATCACTCCTTTGGGGCCGGGCATCTTCAATTTGAGGTACACGTAACATGGTCGAGCCATGAACCGTGCATAAGCTGGTCTCCCCAAAATGGCATGATATGCACTCTGAAAATCCACGACCTCAAACGTCAACTTCTCTTTGCGAAAATGTTTTGAATCACCAAACACCACGTCCAGAGCTATTTGGCCGAGTGACTCGGCTTTCTTCCCTGGTATAACTCCATGAAAGCTCATGTTACTGGTGCTCAGTCGGGACATCGAAATGCCCATTCCTTTCAGTGTGTCTGCATACAACAAATTCAGCCCACTACCACCGTCCATCAGCACTTTTGTCAGTCGAGTGCCTTCGACAACTGGATCGACCACCAAAGCTTGCCTCCCAGGGGTGGCAATATGAGTCGGGTGATCAGATTGGTCGAATGTGATGGGTGTTTGGGACCATCTCAAATAATTTGCTTTTGCTGGGGTAACCATGTTCACCTCACGGTTAATGACTTTCAATCGACTCTTGCTTTCCGCATCTGCAAAGATCATCAGAGTGGAATTAATATGCGGATATCCTTCCTCACTGTCCTCCTTGCCTTCGGCCTTGTCCGACTCCTTTTCCTTGTCTTTAGACTATTTTCCTTGAAACTGCTGGATCAGGAGTCGACATTGGTGAGTGGTATGCTTTGGGTAAATGATATTCCCCTCTTTGTCTTTCTTCGTGTGGATGTGACACGGCATATCCATCACGTCATTCCCTTCTTTATCCTTTACCTTCTTAGGGTTCCAGGATCCTTTTGGTTTCCCTTTAAACTTTCCCTGAGTCACGGCCAGAGCCTCTCCAGGAGATGCCGGTTCAGCCTTCCGCTTCTGTTTCCGACTGGTGTTTCCCTTCTCCGATTGACTCGGCTTGTGCTTGCCGCTTCGGAGTCGGTCTTCTTCTTTGCCATTGGCGTACTTGGTAGCAATTTCCATCATCCGACTCAAGGTCATGTCACCGGTTCGACCAAATTTCAAACTCAATTCTCTGTTCTTGACACCATCCTTGAAGGCGCAGACTGCCTGATGATCAGACACATTCTCCACAGTATGGTGCAAAGTGATCCACCTCTGAATATACTCCCTGAGAGTCTCATTGGTCTTCTGCACGCAGACTTGCAGCTCCGTCAATCCAGCCGGTCGCTTGCAAGTTCCTTCAAACGTTCTGACGAACACTCGGGACAGACCTTCCCAAGTGTAAATGCTACTAGGAGGTAACTGAGTCAACCACGCTCTGGCGGAACCTTCCAGCATGAGGGGCAAATGCTTCATGGCCACCTCGTAATTCCCACCACCAATCTGAACTGCCACTCGGTAGTCCTCAAGCCAAGTTGGCTTAGACTCACCGGTGAACTTGCTGACTCCTGTTGCCAACCTGAAATCGGGAGGAATCACTACGGCTCTGATAGCTCTGCTGAAACATTCCGGACCAGAAATATGCACTCGACTGCTCGTGGGCGCATCTCTGTCGGGTCCACCTCGATGGGCTCTGTTCCGGTCGACCAAGCTTTGCACGATAATGGATCGCGCGTCGAAGCCTGGTTCTCTAGGGTCGACTGGAACTCTTCGCCCTGCACTGAACTGACGTCTGTCATCTTGTTGCCGAGGAGCGTAAGACCCACCCCTCGGAGGGGAAGTGGGCACTCGTCGCCTATCATCTCGGTCGTGTCGGTCTCCATATTGGTCTCGCCGATTCTCGCGCCCTTCACGCCGCGGAGGCGGTCTGGGACTGTGAGCCGACTCAACCGTATTCGCAGCGATGGATCGACTGTGAATTCTGTTGCGCGACTGCGACACGGCTGAATTCTGATCTCCTGCTGCCCGGAGCAGATCCCTGATCTGCATCAAGCCTCTGCCGGCTCCCGACTGAGAGGGCTGGATGGACTCTGCTATACGGGTCGCAGCTGCTAAATTCTGGATTGGGGTTCAATATACCTGAGTCGGCGGGAAGAGTTGACGTCGACTGGCGTCGGGAACTCGTTGCCGCGCGCGCTCGTCGAGTGCTCGCTGAAGATTCTCCAAGCGAGCGCGTTCAGCCAAGTTGGCCAAATGTGCCTCCTCCAAGGCGCGAGCCTCGGGGGTTTCTCCTGCGATGGGAGTATGCAGGGCATCCACGTTCCTGCGGCGAAGTTCCTCTCTTTGCAGAGAGTCGAGTGGCTCGGGCTGGTACTCTTCGTGGTCTCGTGCGGGGTCGCCTCCGTCGCCTGCCCCACCATCACGGGCGAAGCCAGGGGGACTGCGGGGCCCGTCGACCATCAGGATTTCCGCCGCTGGATCACTGCTATCGCACTCGGATGCAGTCTCTACGGAGCCAGTCGACAGATCGAACAGGCCGTAGAGAGATTCGTCGGGCTCGATCGCCACGACTTGGGTGGTGGCCGTCTGACGAGCCACCGTGTGCCTCACCCACTGCTGAAGCCTCGACCGGCCCGAGCGCTTACGCTGGCGGGAGACCGGGAGGGTGGCCGATGGGGGAGTCGACCGATACGGGGTCGACGGTTGCCGCAACATAACGCCGCGGACACATGCGCGAAAATGCATCGCACCGTGGACGGGGAGCGCATCGACGTCGAGTGGAGCCTCCTGGAGCCAGGCAGAGTCATCGGCGACGAAGGTGAGAGCACCGAGATGGATCTCTCGACCCTCGACCAAAACTCCAGCAGCCACCATGATGAAAGTACTCGGAAGAATCGCAACTTCTCCACAAAATCGCTAAAACACCTGCCCCACGGTGGGCGCCAACTGTCGTGGTTCTAAGTCTGACAGTAGAGTGGGGGGTAGGTATGGAGAGGCAAGGTCCTAGCTATGGAGAGGTTGTAAACACAAGAGATGTACGAGTTCAGGCCCTTCTCGGAGGAAGTAAAAGCCCTACGTCTCGGAGCCCGGAGGCGGTCCAGTGGATTATGTGTATATGAGTTACAGGGTGCCGAACCCTTCTACCTGTGGAGGGGGTGGCTTATATAGAGTGCGCCAGGACCCCAGCCAGCCCACGTAGGAGAGGGTTTAAGGTGCGTTAAGTCCGGGGCGTTACTGGTAACGCCCCACATAAAGTGTCTTTACTATCATAAAGTCTACTTAATTACAGACCGTTGCAGTGCAGAGTGCCTCTTGACCTTCTGGTGGTCGAGTGAGTCTTCGTGGTCGAGTCCTTCAAGTCAGTCGAGTGAGTCCCTCATAGGTCGACTGGAAGGTGATCTCTTCTAAGGATGTCCTCGGGCAGGGTACTTAGATCAGGTCTGTGACCCTACCCTAGGTACATTACTCCATCACCGGCCTTCTCTGGTTGTCATGGCAACCAGAGCAGGTCCGTAGGGCCTTCCCACCGCTAACCACACCCCCTCCCCCACCCACCACCCCCTCCCCCGCCCCCACTCCAAACCCGCCCTCCAAAGACAACCAGCTAAAAGCAGGTGAATCTCCTATCTCCTACTGCTTCTCATCCTTCTTCTGGGCTGAAATTACAAATTTACCAACGAAGGTCGCGACTGGATCCACGCTATCGGGGCAAAACACTACATAGTTTTGTGTGTCTTCGCATTTACCAAGCAGCATACACCGGATCTGCCATGTACTACGCTAGAGTTAAGGTTAAGTTCTCAGTTCGCTTGGTGCAGGTAGTTGGTGATGAATGGATGCGTAGGAATCCCTAAAAAAGGGGGAGAATTTTTTTTTTAATAAAGGGGGGTAGGAAAATTAGTTGCCACTTGTGTCTAACATCAGTTGCCACTTGTGTCTAACGTCAGTTGTCACCTATCGTTGTCGTTAACTGCCACCATGTTAACCTGTTGATTGTCATCCTATTATAGTGGTTGTTGCTATCGAATCGAAAGGATAGCTGGCACCCAGATTTTAGAAAAGAGAGTGTATGTGCATGTCCTACTTGCCATGATGTGTTGGTTGCCTACGCATGAAAATGTGATAAGACTACCGTGTTATCTTCTACGTGCAAGCAGTAGAAGAATACATTTTTTGCGGATTGTTGATGCATTCTTGTTCATGCAGTGATTGAGAACACATTGGTAGAAACAAAACGCGGGAAGAATGAATCGCGAATATGGCGCTGATCCTTGGGTTTCTCAAAGGCCAGAAAAGCCCTCTTGGGATGCAGCAGAGTACAGTCAACTCATTTCTGCAGGGCCGTTGCTGCCACTACTAGAGCAGTACGCATGCATTGGTATGATGCATGATAACAAAGAAAAGAACATTTGCCATGTTCGCGATGATGAAGATGACATTCCACTTATGTCCTACACTGTCATTTTACGCAGGTTCTTATGAACAAAACACACTCAGGGGGGCACCATGGCAAGTTCAGTCACAAGGCGCTAACACTGACAAATGTACGGGCAGCCAACTTCAACTAGCTAATGTGGCAAATCAAGGTAACGCATATGAAAATGAAACATACTGGTGTGGACATGAAAAATAAACTTGCAAAGGATGGCAAAAGACCCACGAATTATGTCAGAAAAAATGCAGAACCTTCATGCAGCACATGGCATCAGGCGACACCCATGTACCTGCCATCGACGTCATACACAGGTGAATCCATAAAAAGTGAAACTGCGGACGGTGAATTAGCAGAAGGAGCATAGTTTGACAACTGCAGTTGCCATGACTGAACAACTGCAGTTGCCATTACTGAACAATTGCAGTTGCCATCCCTGCACAACTGTAGTTGCCATCTCTGGACAACTGCAGTTGCCATGCCAGGACAAACTGCAGTTGCCATGTATGATCAAAGTGTGATTGAAATGTACAAACAACCATGCATGGCAAGTGTGAACAAATCTGTGTGGCATGGTTGGACCACTGCATGTTCCATGTTGAAGAAACTGTAGTTGCCATGCATTGACCAACTACTACCATGATTACAGGTTATTACGGTGGTGCTACCTTGGCAAACGTCTCATGGCAAGCTTCACAGATTGCAGATAAAGCACGTCAATTTGATGTGACAGACCACACAAGATGGGCACATGCGGCACAACAAGGTAAGGAAATTTGAACCACAAAACAGCAGTGCATTTGTTTTTTTGTGGGAATAGCATGTGAGGAAAAGAAGATTTGTAACAATGACGGTGGAAAAAATCAAACAGTAAACGCTAACAAGTGGTCGTGTGCAAATGAGTCATAGATTGTCTTCGGGATTTGCCAATTGCTAAAATCATGTGTGCATCACTAATGATTGATCGCATTTGCCTAGTGAGCTCAAGCCTAGAATACAAAGTTTTGATACTAAAATATACTGGTTGCTATGTATTGGCAACCGTATTTGCCATGTATGTAGGACTGCAGCTGCCATGGATATAGAATCCAAGTTTTGGTACTGAAAGGAGCTGGTTGCCATGCATTGGCAACAGTAGTTGCCATGTTTGTTGGACCGCAGCTGCCATGACTGGAGAACTACAGTTGCCATGCATGTCCACATGCAGACTCACGGCTTGCGTTTGAATGATGTCATGCCAAATCACTTGCAGTTTATGTACTACGTTACGATAAACATGTCATTCAAGCAAAATCTTACGCTCGTACCTATTTTTTTATTACAAGGCCTTCAACTACAATCAACATCGGCGCGGGGACATCTACTGCGGGGAGCTCTGAGCGCACGGAAGACGCGTTCCACCAGCCAGCCAACAATCATGCTGCAAAGAATGCCGAGTCAGAGTCGGAAATGGCAATCATTCGAGCAATGCCGACAAGCACACCTTTGAACACAAGCACCGGCAACACTCAAGTAAATGAAACTTCTGCTGATACTGAAGTGAATGATGAAACTGATGACGAAGCACAAGGGGATGAAGATGGTGGGCAATCAGAGATCATGGTACCTCAGCCACCGTATGTTGGGCAGAGATTTGAATCGTTCGCAGAAGCAAAGGAATTCTACCAGACATATGCAAGTTCCATGGATTTGTGGTCAACACCGAATACCATAGGAAAATTAAGAAAACTAACGAGTACAGTAGAGGTGAGATGAGGTGCCACAATGCACGAATGAACAAGAAGGGGAAAGGTGTTGCGCCTGTCGTTCCGGAATGAAAGAGAGGTATCATTCTCAAGATGGAATGCCCTGTCCGGTGTAAGCTAAACATAGATGGAGCACAGTGGGTGGTCACTGAATATTTTGACGATCACAACCACAAACTCATAAATAAGTTCGACCTGGTCAAATTTCTGACCGCCCATAGACGATTCACCCCCCTCGAGAAGAAATTCATAAAGCTGCTACATGATTGTAACGTCAGTCCATCAAGAATTGTCCAGATACTATCAATCATCCACAGCAAAAACGGGACTCTGAGTAGCATGCCCTACATACCAGCTGACGTCACAAACCTAAAGGAAAAGTACCGTAGAGAGAGCAAGTTGGCTGACATAGAGGCCATGATGGCCTACTTCGATGAGAAAGCGAAGAAAGATCCAGATTTCTTCTACAAGATAAGATTGGACGATGAGGACCATGTCAGGAACATGTATTGGGTGGATGGTGCTGCAAGAAGAGCCTACAAACATTTCCGAGATTACATTTCATTCGGCATGACATATCTCACTAATATGTACAAGATGCCATGCGCTCCATTCATTGGAATAAATAACCACAATCAATCATTGCAGTTTGGATGCGGTCTCGTTCGGAATGAAGACACGGATGGGTACACTTGGCTGTTCAAGACCTTCTTGGAGTGCATGGATGGACTTGCTCCGATGAACATAATAATAGACAAGGATTTTAGCATGCGTGCAGGCATATAGGAGGTCTTTCCGTTGGCAGTGCACAGGCACTGCAGATGGCACATTATAAAGAAGGCTGAGGAGACGCTAGGACCGTTCTTTGCTGACCGTCCAAAGCTGCACAAGGCATTCAAGCTGTGCGTGGACCACAGCTTGACGGTGGAGGAGTTTGAAAGGAGCTGGATGGCCATGATTGAAACATATCAAGTCCAAGACAACGAGACTCTTGTGAGCCTGTGGGAGAAGCGAACGTACTGGGTGCCGGCCTACTTCATGCAATGCTTCTTCCTGTTTTTGCAGACTACGCAGTGCAGCGAGGGGTTCAATGCTGTTTTGAAGCGGTACATGAGCCCTGGCAACTCATTGCTATAGTTTGCCAAGCAATACACAACTATCCAACAAAAAATATCGGGATCTGAGCTACAGCAAGAAGCGAACACCGCGCTAAAGCAGCCAAAATTGCTAACGTATTTACCGATGGAGAGGCAAATGAGCAAGATATACACCAACAAGATCTTTAACAAGTAAGTTAGTTGTGTTGCAATCTTATTTGCACAAGCATGAAGGAGGTAGATGCCATATAGAATGCACTGCAGTTGAAAAGCTTATTTCAAAATGATGATTTCTTGAAAAGTAGTCATTGAGTATGGAGTAACCATGATATGTAGATGCCATGTTTACTGAATTACTGTTTGCCATGTTTACTCAGCTGCAATTGCCATGTTTAGTGAACTACTGTTTGCCATGTTTACTCAACTACAGTTGCCATGTTCAATGAAATGCAGTTGCCATGTTTAATGCACTGTACTTTCATTGGGCATGTTGGTATGGAAGTGCCAATGCCAATTGAAAATGTTATGCACTTGCCATGTTTAATGAACTGCAGTTGTCATGTCTAATGGACTGCAGTTGCCATGTTTACTGAAATGCAATTGCCATGTTTATTTAGCTGCAGTTGCCATGTTTAATAAAATGCAGTTGCCATGTTTAATGCACTGTACTTCCATTGGGAATGTTGGTATGGAAATGACAATGTAAGTTGAAAATGTTATGCAGTTGCCATGTTTAATGAACTGCAGTTGCCATGTTTAATGTACTGCAGTTGCCATGTCTAACGTACTACATTTGCCATGTTTAATGTACTATATTTGCCATGTTCGAACAAAATGTACTTCTATTTGCCACGACAACATAAGGTGCTACAAAAAACATCACACGATAGTTTAACAAAAAACACACAAAACTTGCAGATTCCAGGAAGAAATAAAGCATGCCAGCATGTTCACGACTTTCCAGGTGGACGAACATATGTTCAAGGTGTATTATATTTTGGGCATGTCGGATACAGAACCTGAAGATCCGGACAAAGGAAGGAACTACTTCATGAAAGCCTCGATAGGCCAAGGCGAATACTACTGTCAATGCTGCAAATTTGAACGGGGCGGCATTGTGTGATGTCACATACTAAAAGTAAAGGACATTAACGCGGTGACACGAATGCCCCGCCATTTCATAAGGCGGCGATGGACTTGGGACGCTGATGATGCATTGGCGCCGCAGACTACAAAAGCAGTTTTGGCTGTGCATGACGAGAGACCTGAGCCAACCATGGAAGTCATGAGGCACATTGTGTTGACAAAGAACTGTGTTGAGCTAATTGATGAAGCGTGCAAGAGTGATGAGACAGCGAGAGTCGCAGAAAAATACAAGAAGGCCCTAAAAAGAGAGCTCGATGAGATCAAGAAGAGGAAAGCTGAGGAAGCCTTACACTGGTTCCCTGGCAGATCAAGTGTGCCTTCGTCCACGGGGCCATCATCTGAAAACTCGGAGATAGGATCTGGAACAGCAAGCACACAAACCCAGGTCAGGAACCCGCCCCGTTCCATCACAAAGGGGCGTCCAAAAGAGATAAGATACAAATCGGGATTGGAGATTCAAGCAAAACACAAGAAAACAAAGAAAGGGACGGGCAATCCATAAGCAGCATTGGGGCACTGTGACATGGTCCTTGGTGACATTTTATTTTGTAATCTAGATGTTCTAATTTTAAAAAAGAATGGGAGAATGACTCTTGAGGCGCATCAGAAGTTGAAGGAAAATGCATTGAATGGATAACTGCAGTTGCCATGTTATGTGTACTTAATCTGCCATGTTATGTGTAGTTAATCTGCCATGATATTTTATACTGGATCTGCCATGTTAAGTATACTGGATCTGCCATGTTATTTATGTTGAATCTGCCGTGTTGTTTGTACTGAATCTGCCATGTTAGTTGTACTGAAATATGCCATGTTATTTGAAATGACTCTGCATCGCGTATATTTCTGTGTTCATTCAATGCATTTTAGTCACACGTAGTGTGTTGTGTGCAATCTATGGGAAACAAGTTGAAAAGCATAACATGCATCAACCGCAAAAAGGTTACGGCTACATGATCAAACAACCATGCTAGCCAGTACAGTTAGCGATGAAAAAAAAGAAGCAAACAACCAAATGAAAAACGACGATAACTTTTACTAACCATGTCTGATGAACTACAGTTGCCATGTTTTAAAACATAGTAGACGCATTCGAACCACCAAACTGGTGCTACAAACGATGAAAGCATAATAATAATGATAAACATAAAACATATCTCCTGTCACGCCTAAATAGGTTCACATCCACACATATATTACAGAAAATATTCAAATGTCGCTCACACACCACCACTACATACTAGGCTACGCGGGGTTGCAGTCATAACATAGCACACGGACATAGTTTTGAAAAGAACAAAGGTGGTACCTTACATTCCTCGGCAACAGAATGTAAGGTAGGCGTTCGGTATGGAGCACCCCGTGATCACTTGTACTTCTTGGTGACTTTCTTGACAACTTCCTCTACAAACTCACGTGCTCCGGACTGCTTGTTGAAATCTTTCTTTGTCAACCAGTTCCATGCGTAAATTTTCCGAAGCTTAACGACCATTGTAGCTGTGACGATAGGAACCAGTCTGCCTTCCCACTTTGCAAGGTATTCCAACATGTGAAATCCACCGTCCATCCCGCACAAGAAAAGAATTAGGTGAACTCGCAAAAGGACAGAGATAACAATGATAAACTTCAATTCAGATGTAACAAAAGAGGGTTATGATTGGTGTAAAGGGCACATGAAGAAAGAGATAGGAAATTACTTGTTCCCTTGCTTCGTAGTCGCCACGTACTCAATTGGAAAATGTCTGATCTGGACCTTTGAGTGTTCGTAGTGACGGTTCCATGTCTCTTTGAGGTTGTTGATGAAGTATCCAGCATGCGTAGTAAGGTCTGCATCAGCTGCCGAACGCATTGAATCAAGCACCTCAAAACGTTGGTTCTTCAGGTCAAGGCAGATCACGTAGTGGTGACCACACTTGTCGTGTGGGTCATGTGGTGCAAGCTCCTGGAACATGGGAAACAGGACCTCCACGTAAAATGAAGGAAATAAGAAGCAGAGTTTACATGAAGAATAGAAAATGGTGTATTTGGGAAAATGACGTCTAAGGATATCACCAGTTGTCGTAAGAGGCACATGAGTGACATAAAACAGCAAGGGGCCAAAAAAGTAGAATCACGTAGAATGTTTAGTTATAGTGGGTAGTTAAAAGAAGTTGCCATCCATGTATGAACAAAGTTGCCCTGTATTTTACTTTGAAGTTGCCACATAGTTTGTACAGGGTCGCAAAATAAAAAGTCAGTTTACATGGCAGCTGGTGCCACATGAAACAGCTGCCACATAAACAGGGCAACTACTGGCAGAAAAACATACCATGGGAGAAAAAAAATGTGCAAACAGGAAAGGAGTACTCACACATTTCTTCATTGTGAGCTTGAATTCACCGTGCACAGCAAAATGCTTCCTCTGGATTTTGTGGTGGAAGTCACCATCCCATATTTTGCAGGTCACGATGTAATGCATGATTGTTTTGTCGGGAGACATATCCATATGCTTGTTGATGAAGTAAATCCCACATGCAACTACATTCGTCGAAATTTTACCGAGTGGCCTCACGGACTCGGTAAGATCACCCATATCGACGTACATCGCTTCGCATTGTATGACCTTGGTTCTGTCCAAACATGAGCTGTATGAAAATGATACAACATGAAAGAATCATGTCTACTAAGTAAAAAAAAGAAAATAAAACGTAAATGGATCATATCTAGAAAGAAGAAAAAAGATGGATGGTAAAAGGAGCAAAGCAAAATGAGAGGTTATGTGGTGTGGTCGTTACGCTTTTAGCTCCTTCATGTGCTTGTTGCTGGCCCTCGCATTTCCAAATCACTTGACAATATTGTACAGCTGGTTCTGCTCCTTTCTGGCCTTGACTTCGGGCTCGTAGTCATCCGCGGGAGGTGGGTGAACTACCCTCTGCTGCCTCACAGAACCAGGGGTGGCACTTCTAATGGTATCCTCATATACTGTCTCAGCAGGCACGTTGGAACTTGATTGCCCCTGACCTCGTGAGGACCTCCTCTGCAATGCTACCTCCTCAATCATGCGGTAAACTTCATCAAGTGACGGCGAAATCTCCTCAGGGGTGCCTACAAGGATCAACTAGTGGGTTAGGATACCTGGAAAACAAAACAAAATGTAGTGCGATGAGAAAAGGTGCATCATATGAAATGTAGGTACAAAAAGTGAGGAGTTGCCATGTGTATTACACTATAATTGCCATGTGATGGCAACTGCAGTTGCCATGTTGTGTCAACTCCAGTTTCCATGTGGTTGCCGAATGAAAAATGTAGCATGGAAACAAAATTGCAGGTGACATGCTGCAGCAAATCCAGTTGCAATGTAAAGTGCATTGTAGTTGCCATGTGAGAACAAGTACAGTTGCCATGTTGTATCAACTTCAGTTGCCATGTGGTTTCCGAATGGAAAATACAACATGGCAACAAAAATGTAGGTATGATGGTGCAGCAAATCCGGTTGCCATGTCATCACATAACAGTTGCCATCACAGATGAGAACCCCCAAAAAAATTTCTTGGGACAAATGGCAGACTACACAGATGTATACAAGAAAAAGATAAGCGTAGAAGAAATGTACCTTGGATGATCGGCTCTGTGAACTTGACAGCCTTCCTACCCTCGACTATTGGCTGCATCATCATTGCGGGCATACCTCCCAGGAAAGCAAAAGCAACTGGTGTAGGATATTGCACCACTCGTTGATCTTGACTGATGCCAAGGCTAAAGCTCGGTGGGGTGAAGGCCATTGGGTGCCTCTCATGCCTATTGGACGGACCGCGAACAACTTGCGGGGCAGAATCCAAGGGTGAAAGATCAACAAACGTATCTAAATCAGCCGCTGCAGAATCATCGGGCTTATTTGTAGGGCGGGGCGTGTTGTCAGCGGTATCAGCCGCAACTTTCTTGACAATCTTCTTGTTTGGGCTGTAGGGGACACCAATATTGGCTGGGAGCCTGGAAGTGCGCAGATTTAAGCTGGGGTTTTCCACTGCGGGTAAAGGCGCAGTCTACTCTGGACGTTCACCTCCATCACTCGTGCCCGGCTTGACACCTACATCATTTGTACTCCGGTCTTCCGGTTTCTCCATAACATTGCTTTTGGCAGGTGGTGGGAACAGTGTGGACGCAGTAACATAACCAGACTCATCTCTGCTGCTCATAGCTACAGCTGGTGCATTGGGTATGTCTGTTGATTGCTTGCGGGGGCTACAACACCTAGGTGGAAGATTAGCACGCGAAATAGTCGCCTTAGCAATATCTGCACCACCAGGAGCTAGAGCTGTTGTGCCAAGACTCTGACTTGTAGATGGCATATCATTATGAACTGCCGCCTCAGCCACTTCTGTCGTGGACACAGGAGTGCCACCACGCACGCGCTTGGAACCCGTGTCAGATGAGCGGGAATCTTCCTTGCTTAGGTTGGTCTCGGGAGCGTCCACTTCAACACTTGCTGATGGGGTGGCATGGCTCACAGCAGCATCCTTCATTGCCAGCAGAGTGGGCAATATTTCAGCAGTCCTGGCAGATACCGACTCGTCACTCCCTGATGTACGAATGCCTGTTGTTGTAGCCTGCACATCTGCAACCGGCGGAGATGGTCGGCCACTTGCGTCAGAGTTAGTGGGAACAGTTGACGGTGCAGCAGCAGTTTTGTCGACTAGCGCCTCGTGAACATCTGAGTTGCCACCTGTTGACAATTTTGAATGAAGGCGTTCGAGTGGGTCCCTAATGATATGCTTGGCCGCACGTGTAGTAGTCAATGGAAAAGATGGCAGTTGCCATGTAGGTACAATAAGAGTTGCCATTTGGCCTGGATAGCAGTTGCCATGCAAAAACAAGCAGGAGTTGCCATGCAGTTAAAAAGGAATGAGATCATTGGAAAAACATTAGTTGCCATGTGTGATTGATGACAGAAGCCCATGTGGCAAGCTGAACAGATGCATTGAAAAAATAAAAAATATAGCACTATGCAATGAAAGAACAGGGATAACCTACTTCTTGACTGGCTTCCTCAAGTCTGGCAACACGACAGGATCCCCGGTGTTGGACGTCGTCGTACGAGGAGATGACCTGGTGGAAGGGGTGTCACTAGGAAAGGGGGCACCTTTATTCAATCGAGCAGAAACACGGGTTGGCGTTGGTGCTTGTTTCTTCGTAACTGCTCGTCCACCGGCTGTCGCCTCACTGCACGTATAAGAAAGTGGCAAAAAAGGTGCCAAGTGTCAAACACGAAAATCATTGCCATGCTTTGCAAAACAAATGGAAAAAGGGTCAGTCTGTTCAAAAAGAGAGACAAAACAAAACACTAAAATAGAAGTCGAACCTCCTCCTAGCAGCTATGGGATCGGTCCTAGACCTCTTGCCAGGAGAGCCCTGCCCAACATCCTCTGAAGCCCTTCCCCTATTTGAGGGCGACACCCCCTTGCCTCTCGCAGTTGTACGTTCTGTGACTTTCTCCGGTGAGGTGACATCTGGTACAGCCTTGCCCTTCTTACCACCTGCACGAACTTCAACATGTTCATCATCGTTGGTATCGTGCTACACGTTCTCCATGTCATCGTCATCGTCCTTGTCGAGAGCAGCATCTCCATCTAGTTCATCTTGTGTGTCCGGAAGCTCCTGGGAACTGTTGTAGTCGTACCGGCCACGACAACCAGTTGGCCGATGTGTCTATTCTGCAAAAAATGTAGTGAACTGCCTCGCAACCGCATCGCTGTCAGAGCCATTAAGGGACGTCCAACCCTCAACCAGCTTCCTGAGAAAGCTGGTCATTCCAGATGCAAACTGCCCAATTAGATGCTCAACAGGTGCCCTCGCCTGTGCACGAAACAAGAAGCAGTAGTAACCAATCATATTAGAGTCACGTGCACAAGATCAAATAAACCAAAACAACCATAGATATATATATCCTTGATTACCTCAGTAGGACAAGACGGAGCTGAGTGCACGTCTACCACTTTCCAAAGTTTTGAGGCCCACCAAACACGCTATAGTCTATAGCATGCTTGGCCATCAGCTGGAAATAACCAAAAAACAGCTAGGATGTAAGAGAGAAAATAATGAACACTAACTAACAGTTCATGTATGAGAATAGAAGTTTCAGCATGGATGACAGAGTTGCCATCTGGAGTGAGACATGGATATCGTGCGCAGACAGCCATGGCTAACAAGGTAGTCATCTCTTGTTAGCCGCAGACAGTTGCCACATGAGGATTTTTTCATATACTATGCCGCAAAAATTTGTAAGAATGTCGTGTAGAGAAAGAAACCAGAACTGACCTGTAGTTTTCCATATTTGGTATCAGTTACGCTATCTGCAGCAAGCACAGCCTTGACAGCATCGTAAGTCCACGCAGAAACAGCAAACTTGTGTGTAGACAACGGGCCTCCTGTCCCAGTGAAATCCACGATGGACAGATCAAGACAGTCGACGTACATGAGCTGATGTACAACAATTTTAAAAGAAAGAAATATCAGCTGCCATCATGGTATTTTACGAAAATAGGCTGATGTATGTTCGTACAATCATCAAGTTGAAGTGCATGAAAAAAGAAAAAGAAGAAGTTGCCATCTGTCTGTGCTAGTTGCCATCATGGTATGATGGCAGTTGCCATATTGTCATAATGGCAGTTGCCATCTTATTATGATCAGGATGCCATGCATAAATAAAGGTGTTAAAGAGTGTTCACAAAAAGGACTGGTAAAAAATACCATTAAATGCAGTCGACAACCCTTCTGGTACATCTTGCATGCAGGAAGTCGGCAATGAACTTACACCAATTCATGTTCTTCACATCTTTCAGTTTCGCCTGCACGGCACAATTTTCAGGACAACGAGTTGCCGCATCAGAAATCAAATGGAAAAACATCAAAAAAAACTGGCAGTGACTAGCTTACACATGACATCGAAGCCAAAAGATTGAAGGAATATAATGGAGTAAAGATAGATCATTCACCAGGATGGGAAAGCATTTGTTGCTTGCGCGAAGAGAAGTCGTCGGCACGAAAACAGCTGAGATGAGGTACATGAGTAGTTTCATCTTAAAAACCTCGCCATGGGTTGTCATGGCCTGCAGTGAATCTGCCAGGAAAGTCGTGTTCGGCATGGATTCCAACCTAGTAAACAAAGGGGGGAACAACGTTTCCACAATCTTATTGTTGACCTCGTACGGGACTTTGATTTCTCCACGAGGCACACCCAAAGTGCAGAACACGGATTCCTCGTCCAACGGCAGTCTTCCACGTCCCGAAATCACAAATTCCCTGGAGGCAGGGTCGTAAATCTCACCAAGCCAGTCGCATACAGGGTTGACTAGATTCTTGCACCGGACATCCATCAGAGCCTGCATACCCATCTCAGCAGCAGCTCCCTTCTGATTGTCGGTAAATCTGTCGGTCAATGAAGTCAGTCGTTCCTGCGAGGCCCTATTGCGAGTACGTTTCTTCTTCTGCAAAATAGATAAATGTTCATTTGTTGCCATGTTTTCACAGTCATGAATTTTAGTTCATAACAGACGACTGCAAGCTCGAGGTGGCATCCAAGAACATATGCAGGAGGAGGAGGGGTGTGGACAGTTACCTCATCACCGTCTTTTCTCAGTCCAGTTGCCCGATTCTGTTGTGGTGCATCCATGAAATCATCATCATCGTTTTGATGATCGCCGCGAGCCATACTACTGAGGTAAGAAGAGACCAAATTGTCAGGGTGCTAGTGAAATGTAGGAAGTAAGCAGTTGCCACCTAACAGAATGTGCTTGCCACATGGGCTCGATTGAAATGGCAATTAGTGAAGGCAAATATCATATGAACACACATGCACCCCCCTATGATTGTCGAAAACATAAATGTGGCAATTAAGCACATTGGTTTCATTTGAAAAATGTACAGATCATAATGCACTTAAAGACAAAATGTTGAAGTTGCCATGTTAGCATAAGATATTACGAAAGAAAGGCACAAATCTTCCACTTCACAAACATAAAATGTGGCAGCTCACACCCTGTCCTCATACAAAAACGACTTTCCATGTGTTCAATGGAAAAATCTACTAGGTTGAAATTGCCATGTTAAAATGCAACACATAATTCAAAAAAGCGATGAAAAACATCTACTGAACAACCTGAAATTATAATGCACACACTGACCTCATATTAAAAATGAGTTGCCATTTAGTACGGACAAATATGTTTAGATATCACAAGTCAGCGTGGCAAAACACGAAACTGGGTCTGCAGTACAATGAATTTGCCACATTATCCTGCCTATAACATGGCAACAGACGTGCTGTGTTCAGTGAGATACTTGCCACATGGAAAGCATATATATGGCATCTGATACGGTTGATGTGCAAATTAGTTGCCATCCAGTGCACATAGTTGCTAAAACTGACAAGACTACCTAGTTACTATACTTTGCCATGTCACATTATCCTGTCAGTTGCCACAAGTCAGAGTGGCAAAACACAAATTTGGGTCTGTAGTATAGTGAATTTGCCACATTATCCTACCTACATCATGGCAACAGCCATAGTGTGTTCACAGAAATACTTGCTACATGAAAAGCATATATGTGGCAACTCACACAGTTGATGTGGAAATTAGTTGCCATCCAGTGCACATGGTTGCTGAAACTGCAATGACTACCTATTTACTATACTTTACCGTGCCTACAGCATGGCAACAGCCTTAGCCTGTGCGCGAAATTAGTTGCCACATGAAAAACATATTTGTGTCAACTATCACAGTCAATCAGGAAATTAGTTGCCATACGGTGCAGATAGTTACTCACACTACCATGTCTGCCTTCATACTGCACTACGAAAAACAACTACCTAGATCTAGGGTTCAATGGCAACTATCATTACTTGAAATTCATCACCAAAATTCTCCCCGCACTGATCGGAAATAGCAATTCGAAGCAATGCGCAACTATCAGACAGAAAAACAACGGCCCAATCCCAAGGCACAACCAGGATGTGGCTCCGGACAGGCCGAACCACGCCGGCGTGACCGCCACCGCGGCGGTGACGAAACTGCCCAATGCCACCGAAAATGGCAAGCACAAGACTCCGCCGCCGGCGGGAACGCCGGTGCATCACGAACCTGCCTGAATCTCAATGAATCTCAGGCGAAGCACCGAACACGGAGGGCAGGGGATAAAATGCAGGCAAGGATTTGAGCGTGGGAGGGAGCATTACCTTCAATCTGTAGGCGCTCCGGCGAAGACGCTCCGGTCCGGCGAGCACCACCGACGACCGTGAATGTCGTCGACTCTTCCGCCTCCGCCGGCGCCTTCTCCTCTCGTCTTCTCCTTCAATCGACTGAACTACGAAGTGGGTTCTGCGAGTAATAAAGGGAAGAGTAAATGGAACCATGAGGGGAGGGGGGCGAAGTGCGCGACGTGTTTGACGTCAACCACAGTCGGCGCGTGGCATGCGGGCGCAGAGCATTTCCACCGCACGTCCTCG